>NW_027669325.1:0-98646 GCF_964194185.1 Rhinolophus hipposideros
GGCATAGGGAAAGAGGTGGGTGTCGGGGTAAACAGAGGAGTAGGCCTAGGGACAGGTGTTGGAGCTGTGGCTAGGGGTAGGGATGGGGTGGTCCTATGGTTAGGTGTAGCTGTAGGGCCAGGGGTAGGGGTAGGATTAGAGGTAGTGCAAGGCGTAGGCCTAGGGCGAGGGGGAGTGCTCGGGGTAGGGTTAGGTAAAGGGCTAGTGGATGGCAGAGGCCCACGGGCAGTGTTAGAGTTAGGGCTCATGTTAGGCCTAGGATTAGTGGTAGTGGTAGGGGTTGGCCGAGGGCTAGGGGTATGTGTCAAGGGAGGGCTCCGTTTAGTCCTAGGACTCGGAACAGATGTAAGGCTGGATTCGGGTGTGGCTAAGGGTGGGTCCAGGGTGATTCCGTAGGACACGGGTTAGTGCTCTGGCTAACGGTAGGGCAAGGTGTACTGGTCGGCAACGGGCAAGTGCTAGGCCTCGGACTAGAGTGAGCACTGGGCGTTGGTCTAGGGCCGAGCTAGGGCTAGTGGGAGCGGTAGGCGAAGCGCTGGGGTAGGCATAGGGCAAGAGATGGGTGTCGGTGTAAACCTAGGAGTAGGCCTAGGGCCAGTAGTTGGAGCTGTGGCTAGGGGTAGGGATGGGGGTGGGCTTATGAGTAGGGGTAGCTGTAGGGCCAGGGGTAGGAGTAGGACTAGAGGTAGTGCTAGGCGTAGGCCTAGGGCGAGGTGTAGTGCTCGGGGTAGGATTAGGGGAAGGGCTAGTGGTTGGCAGAGGCTCACGGGCAGTGTTAGTGTTAGGGCTCTTGTTAGGCCTAGGATTAGTGGTAGTGGTAGGGGTTTGCCGAGGGCTAGGTGTAGGTGTCACGGGAGGGCTCCGTTTAGTCCTAGGACTCAGAACAGGTGTAGGGCTCGATTCGGGTGTGACTAAGGGGGGGTCCAGGGTCATTCCATAGGACACGGGTTAGTGCTCTGGATAACGGTAGGGCAAGGTGTACTGGTCGGAGATGGGCAAATGCTAGGCTTCGGACTAGAGTGAGCACTCGGCGTTGGTCTAGGGCCCGAACTAGGGCTAGTGGGAGCGGTAGGCGTAGCGCTGGGGTAGGCATAGGGAAGAGGTTTGTGTCGGGTAAACTTAAGAGTAGGCCTAGGGACAGGAGTTGGAGCTGTCGCTAGGGGTAGTGATGGGGGTGGGCTTATGAGTAGGGGTAGCTGTAGTGCCCGGGGTAGGGGTAGGACTAGAGGTAGTGCAAGGCGTAGGCCTAGGGCGAGGGGGAGTGCTCGGGGTAGGGTTAGGTAAAGGGCTAGTGGATGGCAGAGGCCCACGGGCAGTGTTATTGTTAGGGCTCATGTTAGGCCTAGGATTAGTGGTATTGGTAGGGGTTGGCCGAGGGCTAAAGGTAGGTGTCAAGGGAGGGCTCCGTTTATTCCTAGGACTCGGAACAGGTGTAGGGCTGGATTCGGGTGTGGCTAAGGGTGGGTACAGGGTGATTACGTGGGACACAGGTTAGTGTTCTGGCTAACGGTAGGGCAAGGTGTACAGGTCGGCGACGGGCAAGTGCTAGGCCTCGGACTAGAGTGAGCACTGGGCGTTGGTCTAGGGCCCGAGCTAGGGCTAGTGGGAGCGGCAGGCGTAGCGCTGTGGTAGGCATAGGGAAAGAGGTGGGTGTCGGGGTAAACAGAGGAGTAGGCCTAGGGACAGGTGTTGGAGCTGTGGCTAGGGGTAGGGATGGGGTGGTCCTATGGTTAGGTGTAGCTGTAGGGCCAGGGGTAGGGGTAGGATTAGAGGTAGTGCAAGGCGTAGGCCTAGGGCGAGGGGGAGTGCTCGGGGTAGGGTTAGGTAAAGGGCTAGTGGATGGCAGAGGCCCACGGGCAGTGTTAGAGTTAGGGCTCATGTTAGGCCTAGGATTAGTGGTAGTGGTAGGGGTTGGCCGAGGGCTAGGGGTATGTGTCAAGGGAGGGCTCCGTTTAGTCCTAGGACTCGGAACAGATGTAAGGCTGGATTCGGGTGTGGCTAAGGGTGGGTCCAGGGTGATTCCGTAGGACACGGGTTAGTGCTCTGGCTAACGGTATGGCAAGGTGTACTGGTCGGGGAAGGGCAAATGCTAGGCCTCGGACTAGAGTGAGCACTGGGCGTTGGTCTAGGGCCGAGCTAGCGTTAGTGGGAGCGGTAGGCGAAGCGCTTGGGTAGGCATAGGGCAAGAGATGGGTGTCGGTGTAAACCTAGGTGTAGGCCTAGGGCCAGTAGTTGGAGCTTTGTCTAGGGGTAGGGATGGGGGTGGGCTTATGAGTAGGGGTAGCTGTAGTGCCAGGGGTAGGGGTAGGACTAGAGGTAGTGCCAGGCGTAGGCCTAGGGCGAGGGGTAGTGCTCGGGGTAGGATTAGGGGAAGGGCTAGTGGTTGGCAGAGGCTCACGGGCAGTGTTAGTGTTAGGGCTCATGTTAGTCCTAGGATTAGTGGTAGTGGTAGGGGTTGGCCGAGTGCTAGGTTTAGGTGTCACGGGAGGACTCCGGTTAGTCCTAGGACTCGGAACAGGTGTAGGGCTGGATTCGGGTGTGGCTAGGGTGGGTCCAGGGTGATTCCGTAGGACACGGGTTAGAGCTCTGGCTAACTGTAGGGCAAAGTGTACTGGTCGGCGACGGGCAAGTGGTAGGCCTTGGACTAGAGTGAGCACTGGGCGTTGGTCTAGGGCCCGAGCCAGGGCTAGTGGGAGCGGCAGGCGTAGCGCTGTGGTAGGCATAGGGAAAGAGGTGGGTGTCGGGGTAAACAGAGTAGGCCTAGGGACAGGAGTTGGAGCTGTGGCTAGGGGTAGTGATGGGGTTGGGCCTATTGTTAGGTGTAGCTGTAGGGCCAGGGGTAGGGGTAGGACTAGAGGTAGTGCAAGGCGTAGGCCTAGGGCGAGGGGGAGTGCTCGGGGTAGGGTTAGGTAAAGGGCTAGTGGATCGCAGAGGCCCACGGGCAGTGTTAGTTAGGGCTCATGTTAGGCCTAGGATTAGTGGTAGTGGTAGGGGTTGGCCGATGGCTAGGGGTATGTGTCAAGGGAGGGCTCCGTTTAGTCCTAGGACTCGGAACAGATGTAAGGCTGGATTCGGGTGTGGCTAAGGGTGGGTCCAGGGTGATTCCGTAGGACACGGGTTAGTGCTCTGGCTAACGGTAGGGCAAGGTGTACTGGTCGGCAACGGGCAACTGCTGGGCCTCGGACTAGAGTGAGCACTGGGCGTTGGTCTAGGTCCCGAGCTAGGGCTAGTGGGAGCGGTAGGCGTAGCGCTGGGGTAGGCATAGGTCAAGAGGTGGGTGTCGGGGTAAACTTAGGAGTAGGCCTAGGGCCAGGAGTTGGAGCTGTGGCTAGGGGTAGTGATGGGTTTGGGCCTATGGATAGGGGAAGCTGTAGGGCCAGGTGTATGCGTAGGAATAGAGGTAGTGCTAGGCGTAGGCCTAGGGCTATGGGTAGTGCTCGGTGTAGGATTAGTTGAAGGGCTAGTGGTTGGCAGAGGCCCACGGGCACTGTTAGTGTTAGGGCTCAAGTTAGGCCTAGGATTAGTAATAGTGGTAGGGGTTGGCCGAGGGCTAGGTGTAGGTGTCACGGGAGGGCTCCGTTTAGTCCTAGTACTCAAAACAAGTGTACGGCTGGATTCGGGTGTGGCTAAGGGTGGGTCCAGGGTGATTCCGTAGGACACGGGTTAGTGGTCTGGCTAACGATATGGCAAGGTGTACTGGTCGGGGACGGGCAAATGCTAGGCCTCGGACTAGAGTGAGCAGTGGGCGTTGGTCTAGGGCCGAGCTAGGGCTAGTGGGAGCGGTAGGCGTAGCGCTGTGGTAGGCATAGGGAAAGAGGTGGTTAGGTGTAGCTGTAGGGCCAGGGATAGCGCTGGGGTAGGCATAGGTCAAGAGGTGGGTGTCGGGGTAAACTTAGGAGTAGGCCTAGGGCCAGGAGTTGGAGCTATGGCTAGGGGTAGTGATGGGGTTGGGCCTATGGGTAGGGGTAGCTGTAGGGCCAGGGGTAGGAGTAGGACTAGAGGTAGTGCTAGGCGTAGGCCTAGGGCGAGGCGTAGTGCTCGGGGTAGGATTAGATGAAGGGCTAGTGGTTGGCAGAGGCTCACGGGCAGTGTTAGTGTTAGGGCTCATGTTAGGCCTAGGATTAGTGGTATTGGTAGGGGTTGGCCGAGGGCTAGGTGTAGGTATCAAGGATGGGCTCCGTTTAGTCCTAGGACTCGGAACAGGTGTAGGGCTGGATTCGGGTGTGCTAAGGGTGGGTACAGGGTGATAACATGGGACACAGGTTAGTGTTCTGGCTAACGGTAGGGGAAGGTGTACAGGTCGGCGACGGGCAAATGCTAGGCCTCGGACTAGTGTGAGCACTGGGCGTTGGTCTAGGGCCGAGCTAGGGCTAGTGGGAGCGGTAGGCGAAGCGCTGGGGTAGGCATAGGGCAAGAGTTGGGTGTCGGTGTAAACCTAGGAGTAGGCCTAGGGCCAGTAGTTGGAGCTGTGTCTAGGGGTAGGGATGGGGGTGGGCTTATGAGTAGGGGTAGCTGTAGGGCCAGGGGTAGGGGTAGGACTAGAGGTAGTGCTAGGCGTAGGCCTAGGGCGAGGGGTAGTGCTCGGGGTAGGATTAGGGGAAGGGCTAGTGGTTGGCAGAGGCTCACGGGCAGTGTTAGTGTTAGGGCTCATGTTAGTCCTAGGATTAGTGGTAGTGGTAGTGGTTGGCCGAGGGCTAGGTTTAGGTGTCACGGGAGGGCTCCGGTTAGTCCTAGGACTCGGAACAGGTGTAGGGCTGGATTCGGGTGTGGCTAGGGTGGGTCCAGGGTGATTCCGTAGGACACGGGTTAGTGCTCTGGCTAACTGTAGGGCAAAGTGTACTGGTCGGCGACGGGCAAGTGGTAGGCTTCGGACTAGAGTGAGCACTGGGCGTTGGTCTAGGGCCCGAGCCAGGGCTAGTGGGAGCGGCAGGCGTAGCGCTGTGGTAGGCATAGGGAAAGAGGGGTGTCGGGGTAAACAGAGGAGTAGGCCTAGGGATAGGAGTTGGAGCTGTGGCTAGGGGTAGTGATGGGGTTGGGCCTATGGTTAGGTGTAGCTGTAGGGCCAGGGGTAGGGGTAGGACTAGAGGTAGTGCAAGGCGTAGGCCTAGGGCGAGGGGGAGTGCTCGGGGTAGGGTTAGGTAAAGGGCTAGTGGATGGCAGAGGCCCACGGGCAGTGTTAGAGTTAGGGCTCATGTTAGGCCTAGGATTAGTGGTAGTGGTAGGGGTTGGCCGAGGGCTAGGGGTATGTGTCAAGAGAGGGCTCCGTTTAGTCCTAGGACTCGGAACAGATGTAAGGTTGGATTCTGGTGTGGCTAAGGGTGTGTCCAGGGTGATTCCGTAGGACACGGGTTAGTGCTCTGGCTAACGGTAGGGCAAGGTGTACTGGTCGGCAACGGGCAAGTGGTAGGCCTCGGACTAGAGTGACCACTGGGCGTTGGTCTAGGGCCCAGCTAGGGCTAGTGGGAGCGGTAGGCGAAGCGCTGGGGTAGGCATAGGGCAAGAGAGGGGTGTCGGTGTAAACCTAGGAGTAGGCCTAGGGCCAGTAGTTGGAGCTGTGGCTAGGGCTAGGGATGGGGGTGGGCTTATGAGTAGGGGTAGCTGTAGTGCCCGGGGTAGAGGTAGGACTAGATGTAGTGCTAGGCGTAAGCCTAGGGCGAGGGGGAGTGCTCGGGGTAGGGTTAGGTGAAGGGCTAGTGGTTGGCAGAGGCCCACGGGCTGTGTTATTGTTAGGGCTCATGTTAGGCCTAGGATTAGTGGTAGTGGTAGGGGTTGGCCGAGGACTAGGGGTAGGTGTCAAGGGAGGGCTCCGTTTAGTCCTAGGACTCGGAACAGGTGTAGGGCTGGATTCGGGTGTGGCTAAGGGTGGGTACAGGGTGATTTCGTGGGACACAGGTTAGTGTTCTGGCTAACGGTAGGGCAAGGTGTACAGGTCGGCGACGGGCAAGTGCTAGGCCTCGGACTAGAGTGAGCATGGGCGTTGGTCTAGGGACCGAGCTAGGGCTAGTGGGAGCGGTAGGCGTAGCGCTGGGGTCGGCATAGGGCAAGAGGTGGGTGTCGGGGTAAACTTAGGAGTAGGCCTAGGGCCAGGAGTTGGAGCTGTGGCTAGGGGTAGTGATGGGGTTGGGCCTATGGGTAGGGGTAGCTGTAGGGCTAGGTGTATGGGTAGGACTAGAGGTAGTGCTACGCGTAGGCCTAGGGCGATGGGTAGTGCTCGGAGTAGGATTAGGTGAAGGGCTAGTGGTTGGCAGAGGCCCACGTGCACTGTTAGTGTTAGGGCTCAAGTTAGGCCTAAAATTAGTAATAGTGGTAGGGGTTGGCCGAGGGTAGGTGTAGGTGTCACGGGAGGGCTCCGTTTAGTCCTAGTACTCAAAACAGGAGTACGGCTGGATTCGGGTGTGGCTAAGGGTGGGTCCAGGGTGATTCCGTAGGACACGGGGTAGTGCTCTGGCTAACGGTATGGCAAAGTGTACTGGTCGGGGACGGGCAAATGCTAGGCCTCGGACTAGAGTGAGCACTGGGCGTTTGTCTAGGGCCGAGCTAGGGCTAGTGGGAGCGGTAGGCGAAGCGCTGGGGTAGGCATAGGGCAAGAGATGGGTGTCGGTGTAAACCTAGGAGTAGGCCTAGGGCCAGTAGATGGAGCTGTGGCTAGGGTTAGGGATGGGGGTGGGCTTATGAGTAGGGGTAGCTGTAGGGCCAGGGGTAGGAGTAGGACTAGAGGTAGTGCTAGGCGTAGGCCTAGGGCGAGGTGTAGTGCTCGGGGTAGGATTAGGGGAAGGGCTAGTGGTTGGCAGAGGCTCACGGGCAGTGTTAGTGTTAGGGCTCATGTTAGGCCTAGGATTAGTTGTAGTGGTAGGGGTTGGCCGAGGGCTAGGTGTAGGTGTCACGGGAGGGCTCCGTTTAGTCCTAGGACTCAGAACAGGTGTAGGGCTCGATTCGGGCGTGACTAAGGGGGGGTCCAGGGTGATTCCGTAGGACACGGGTTAGTGCTCTGGATAACGGTAGGGCAAGGTGTACTGGTCGGCAACGGGCAAGTGCTGGGCTTCGGACTAAAGTGAGCACTGGGCCTTGGTCTAGGTCCCGAGCTAGGGCTAGTGGGAGCGGTAGGCGTAGCGCTGGGGTAGGCATAGGTCAAGAGGTGGGTGTCGGGGTAAACTTAGGAGTAGGCCTAGGGCCAGGATTTTGAGCTGTGGCTAGGGGTAGTGATGGGGTTGGGCCTATGGGTAGGGGTAGCTGTAGGGCCAGGTGTATGGGTAGGACTAGAGGTAGTGCTAGGCGTAGGCCTAGGGCGATGGGTAGTGCTCGCGGTAGGATTAGTTGAAGGGCTAGTGGTTGGCAGAGGCCCACGGGCACTGTTAGTATTAGGGCTCAAGTTAGGCCTAGGATTAGTAATAGTGGTAGGGGTTGGCCGAGGGCTAGGTGTAGGTGTCACGGGAGGGCTCCGTTTAGTCCTAGTACTCAAAACAGGTGTACGGCTGGATTCGGGTGTGGCTAAGGGTGGGTCCAGGGTGATTCCGTAGGACACGGGTTAGTGCTCTGGCTAACGGTATGGCAAGGTGTACTGGTCGGAGATGGGCAAATGCTAGGCTTCGGACTAGAGTGAGCACTCGGCGTTGGTCTAGGGCCCGAACTAGGGCTAGTGGGAGCGGTAGGCGTAGCGCTGTGGTAGGCATAGGGAAAGAGGTGGTTAGGTGTAGCTGTAGGGCCAGGGGTAGCGCTGGGGTAGGCATAGGTCAAGAGGTGGGTGTCGGGGTAAACTTAGGAGTAGGCCTAGGGCCAGGAGTTGGAGCTATGGCTAGGGGTAGTGATGGGGTTGGGCCTATGGGTAGGGGTAGCTGTAGGGCCAGGGGTAGGAGTAGGACTAGAGGTAGTGCTAGGCGTAGGCCTAGGGCGAGGCGTAGTGCTCGGGGTAGGATTAGATGAAGGGCTAGTGGTTGGCAGAGGCTCACGGGCAGTGTTAGTGTTAGGGTTCATGTTAGGCCTAGGATTAGTGGTATTGGTAGGGGTTGGCCGAGGGCTAGGGGTAGGTATCAAGGATGGGCTCCGTTTAGTCCTAGGACTCGGAACAGGTGTAGGGCTGGATTCGGGTGTGCTAAGGGTGGGTACAGGGTGATAACATGGGACACAGGTTAGTGTTCTGGCTAACGGTAGGGGAAGGTGTACAGGTCGGCGACGGGCAAGTGCTAGGCCTCGGACTAGTGTGAGCACTGGGCGTTGGTCTAGGGCCGAGCTAGGGCTAGTGGGAGCGGTAGGCGAAGCGCTGGGGTAGGCATAGGGCAAGAGTTGGGTGTCGGTGTAAACCTAGGAGTAGGCCTAGGGCCAGTAGTTGGAGCTGTGTCTAGGGGTAGGGATGGGGGTGGGCTTATGAGTAGGGGTAGCTGTAGGGCCAGGGGTAGGGGTAGGACTAGAGGTAGTGCTAGGCGTAGGCCTAGGGCGAGGGGTAGTGCTCGGGGTAGGATTAGGGGAAGGGCTAGTGGTTGGCAGAGGCTCACGGGCAGTGTTAGTGTTAGGGCTCATGTTAGTCCTAGGATTAGTGGTAGTGGTAGTGGTTGGCCGAGGGCTAGGTTTAGGTGTCACGGGAGGGCTCCGGTTAGTCCTAGGACTCGGAACAGGTGTAGGGCTGGATTCGGGTGTGGCTACGGTGGGTCCAGGGTGATTCCGTAGGACACGGGTTAGTGCTCTGGCTAACTGTAGGGCAAAGTGTACTGGTCGGCGACGGGCAAGTGGTAGGCTTCGGACTAGAGTGAGCACTGGGCGTTGGTCTAGGGCCCGAGCCAGGGCTAGTGGGAGCGGCAGGCGTAGCGCTGTGGTAGGCATAGGGAAAGAGGGGTGTCGGGGTAAACAGAGGAGTAGGCCTAGGGATAGGAGTTGGAGCTGTGGCTAGGGGTAGTGATGGGGTTGGGCCTATGGTTAGGTGTAGCTGTAGGGCCAGGGGTAGGGGTAGGACTAGAGGTAGTGCAAGGCGTAGGCCTAGGGCGAGGGGGAGTGCTCGGGGTAGGGTTAGGTAAAGGGCTAGTGGATGGCAGAGGCCCACGGGCAGTGTTAGAGTTAGGGCTCATGTTAGGCCTAGGATTAGTGGTAGTGGTAGGGGTTGGCCGAGGGCTAGGGGTATGTGTCAAGAGAGGGCTCCGTTTAGTCCTAGGACTCGGAACAGATGTAAGGTTGGATTCGGGTGTGGCTAAGGGTGTGTCCAGGGTGATTCCGTAGGACACGGGTTAGTGCTCTGGCTAACGGTAGGGCAAGGTGTACTGGTCGGCAACGGGCAAGTGGTAGGCCTCGGACTAGAGTGACCACTGGGCGTTGGTCTAGGGCCGAGCTAGGGCTAGTGGGAGCGGTAGGCGAAGCGCTGGGGTAGGCATAGGGCAAGAGAGGGGTGTCGGTGTAAACCTAGGAGTAGGCCTAGGGCCAGTAGTTGGAGCTGTGGCTAGGGGTAGGGATGGGGGTGGGCTTATGAGTAGGGGTAGCTGTAGTGCCCGGGGTAGAGGTAGGACTAGATGTAGTGCTAGGCGTAAGCCTAGGGCGAGGGGGAGTGCTCGGGGTAGGGTTAGGTGAAGGGCTAGTGGTTGGCAGAGGCCCACGGGCTGTGTTATTGTTAGGGCTCATGTTAGGCCTAGGATTAGTGGTAGTGGTAGGGGTTGGCCGAGGACTAGGGGTAGGTGTCAAGGGAGGGCTCCGTTTAGTCCTAGGACTCGGAACAGGTGTAGGGCTGGATTCGGGTGTGGCTAAGTGTGGGTACAGGGTGATTTCGTGGGACACAGGTTAGTGTTCTGGCTAACGGTAGGGCAAGGTGTACAGGTCGGCGACGGGCAAGTGCTAGGCCTCGGACTAGAGTGAGCATGGGCGTTGGTCTAGGGACCGAGCTAGGGCTAGTGGGAGCGGTAGGCGTAGCGCTGGGGTCGGCATAGGGCAAGAGGTGGGTGTCGGGGTAAACTTAGGAGTAGGCCTAGGGCCAGGAGTTGGAGCTGTGGCTAGGGGTAGTGATGGGGTTGGGCCTATGGGTAGGGGTAGCTGTAGGGCTAGGTGTATGGGTAGGACTAGAGGTAGTGCTAGGCGTAGGCCTAGGGCGATGGGTAGTGCTCGGAGTAGGATTAGGTGAAGGGCTAGTGGTTGGCAGAGGCCCACGTGCACTGTTAGTGTTAGGGCTCAAGTTAGGCCTAAAATTAGTAATAGTGGTAGGGGTTGGCCGAGGGTAGGTGTAGGTGTCACGGGAGGGCTCCGTTTAGTCCTAGTACTCAAAACAGGTGTACGGCTGGATTCGGGTGTGGCTAAGGGTGGGTCCAGGGTGATTCCTTAGGACACGGGTTAGTGCTCTGGCTAACGGTATGGCAAGGTGTACTGGTCGGGGACGGGCAAATGCTAGGCCTCCGACTAGAGTGAGCACTGGGCGTTGGTCTAGGGCCGAGCTAGTGCTAGTGGGAGCGGTAGGCGAAGCGCTGGGGTAGGCATAGGGCAAGAGATGGGTGTCGGTGTAAACCTAGGGGTAGGCCTAGGGCCAGTAGTTGGAGCTGTGGCTAGGGGTAGGGATGGGGGTGGGCTTATGAGTAGGGGTAGCTGTAGGGCCAGGGGTAGGAGTAGGACTAGAGGTAGTGCTAGGCGTAGGCCTAGGGCGAGGGGTAGTGCTCGGGGTAGGATTAGGGGTAGGGCTAGTGGTTGGCAGAGGCTCACGGGCAGTGTTAGTGTTAGGGCTCATGTTAGGCCTAGGATTAGTGGTAGTTGTAGGGGTTGGCCGAGGGCTAGGTGTAGGTGTCACGGGAGGGCTCCGTTTAGTCCTAGGACTCAGAACAGGTGTAGGGCTCGATTCGGGTGTGGCTAGGGTGGGTCTAGGGTGATTCCGTAGGACACGGCTTAGTGCTCTGGCTAACTGTAGGGCAAAGTGTACTGGTCGGCGACGGGCAAGTAGTAGGCCTCGGACTAGAGTGAGCACTGGGCGTTGGTCTAGGGCCGAGCTAGTGCTAGTGGGAGCGGTAGGCGAAGCGCTGGGGTAGGCATAGGGCAAGAGATGGGTGTCGGTGTAAACCTAGGAGTAGGCCTAGGGCCAGTAGTTGGAGCTGTCACTAGGGGTAGTGATGGGGGTGGGCTTATGAGTAGGGGTAGCTGTAGTGCCTGGGGTAGGGGTAGGACTAGAGGTAGTGCAAGGCGTAGGCCTAGGGCGAGGGGGAGTGCTCGGGGTAGGGTTAGGTAAAGGGCTAGTTGATGGCAGAGGCCCACGGGCAGTGTTATTGTTAGGGCTCATGTTAGGCCTAGGATTAGTGGTATTGGTAGGGGTTGGCCGAGGGCTAGGGGTAGGTGTCAAGGGAGGGCTCCGTTTAGTCCCAGGACTCGGAACAGGTGTAGGGCTGGATTCGGGTGTGGCTAAGGTTGGGTACAGGGTGATTACGTGGGACACAGGTTAGTGTTCTGGCTAACGGTAGGGCAAGGTGTACAGGTCGGCGACGGGCAAGTGCTAGGCCTCGGACTAGAGTGAGCACTGGGCGTTGGTCTAGGGCCCGAGCTAGGGCTAGTGGGAGCGGCAGGCGTAGCGCTGTGGTAGGCATAGGGAAAGAGGTGGGTGTCGGGGTAAACAGAGGAGTAGGCCTAGGGACAGGTGTTGGAGCTGTGGCTAGGGGTAGGGATGGGGTGGGCCTATGGTTAGGTGTAGCTGTAGGGCCAGGGGTAGGAATAGGACTAGAGGTAGTGCAAGGCGTAGGCCTAGGGCGAGGGGGAGTGCTCGGGGTAGGGTTAGGTAAAGGGCTAGTGGATGGCAGAAGCCCACGGGCAGTGTTAGAGTTAGGGCTCATGTTAGGCCTAGGATTACTGGTAGTGGTAGGGGTTGGCCGAGGGCTAGGGGTATGTGTCAAGGGAGGGCTCCGTTTAGTCCTAGGACTCGGAACAGATGTAAGGCTGGATTCGGGTGTGGCTAAGGGTGGGTCCAGGGTGATTCCGTAGGACACGGGTTAGTGCTCTGGCTAACGGTAGGGCAAGGTGTACTGGTCGGCAACGGGCAAGTGCTAGGCCTCGGACTAGAGTGAGCACTGGGCGTTGGTCTAGGTCCCGAGCTAGGGCTAGAGGGAGCGGTAGGCGTAGCGCTGGGGTAGGCATAGGTCAAGAGGTGGGTGTCGGGGTAAACTTAGGAGTAGGCCTAGGGCCAGGAGTTGGAGATGTGGCTAGGGGTAGTGATGGGGTTGGGCCTATGGGTAGGGGTAGCTGTGGCTAGTTGTATGGGTAGGACTAGAGGTAGTGCTAGGCGTAGGCCTAGGGCGATGGGTAGTGCTCAGGGTAGGATTAGGTGAAGGGCTAGTGGTTGGCAGAGTCCCACGGGCACTGTTAGTGTTAGGGCTCATGTTAGGCCTAGGATTAGTGGTAGTTGTAGGGGTTGGCCGAGGGCTAGGTGTAGGTGTCACGGGAGGGCTCCGTTTAGTCCTAGGACTCAGAACAGGTGTAGGGCTCGATTCGGGTGTGGCTAGGGTGGGTCTAGGGTGATTCCGTAGGACACGGCTTAGTGCTCTGGCTAACTGTAGGGCAAAGTGTACTGGTCGGCGACGGGCAAGTAGTAGGCCTCGGACTAGAGTGAGCACTGGGCGTTGGTCTAGGGCCGAGCTAGTGCTAGTGGGAGCGGTAGGCGAAGCGCTGGGGTAGGCATAGGGCAAGAGATGGGTGTCGGTGTAAACCTAGGAGTAGGCCTAGGGCCAGTAGTTGGAGCTGTCGCTAGGGGTAGTGATGGGGGTGGGCTTATGAGTAGGGGTAGCTGTAGTGCCTGGGGTAGGGGTAGGACTAGAGGTAGTGCATGGCGTAGGCCTAGGGCGAGGGGGAGTGCTCGGGGTAGGGTTAGGTAAAGGGCTAGTTGATGGCAGAGGCCCACGGGCAGTGTTATTGTTAGGGCTCATGTTAGGCCTAGGATTAGTGGTATTGGTAGGGGTTGGCCGAGGGCTAGGGGTAGGTGTCAAGGGAGGGCTCCGTTTAGTCCCAGGACTCGGAACAGGTGTAGGGCTGGATTCGGGTGTGGCTAAGGTTGGGTACAGGGTGATTACGTGGGACACAGGTTAGTGTTCTGGCTAACGGTAGGGCAAGGTGTACAGGTCGGCGACGGGCAAGTGCTAGGCCTCGGACTAGAGTGAGCACTGGGCGTTGGTCTAGGGCCCGAGCTAGGGCTAGTGGGAGCGGCAGGCGTAGCGCTGTGGTAGGCATAGGGAAAGAGGTGGGTGTCGGGGTAAACAGAGGAGTAGGCCTAGGGACAGGTGTTGGAGCTGTGGCTAGGGGTAGGGATGGGGTGGGCCTATGGTTAGGTGTAGCTGTAGGGCCAGGGGTAGGAATAGGACTAGAGGTAGTGCAAGGCGTAGGCCTAGGGCGAGGGGGAGTGCTCGGGGTAGGGTTAGGTAAAGGGCTAGTGGATGGCAGAAGCCCACGGGCAGTGTTAGAGTTAGGGCTCATGTTAGGCCTAGGATTAGTGGTAGTGGTAGGGGTTGGCCGAGGGCTAGGGGTATGTGTCAAGGGAGGGCTCCGTTTAGTCCTAGGACTCGGAACAGATGTAAGGCTGGATTCGGGTGTGGCTAAGGGTGGGTCCAGGGTGATTCCGTAGGACACGGGTTAGTGCTCTGGCTAACGGTAGGGCAAGGTGTACTGGTCGGCAACGGGCAAGTGCTAGGCCTCGGACTAGAGTGAGCACTGGGCGTTGGTCTAGGTCCCGAGCTAGGGCTAGAGGGAGCGGTAGGCGTAGCGCTGGGGTAGGCATAGGTCAAGAGGTGGGTGTCGGGGTAAACTTAGGAGTAGGCCTAGGGCCAGGAGTTGGAGCTGTGGCTAGGGGTAATGATGGGGTTGGGCCTATGGGTAGGGGTAGCTGTGGCTAGTTGTATGGGTAGGACTAGAGGTAGTGCTAGGCGTAGGCCTAGGGCGATGGGTAGTGCTCAGGGTAGGATTAGGTGAAGGGCTAGTGGTTGGCAGAGTCCCACGGGCACTGTTAGTGTTAGGGCTCAAGTTAGGCCTAGGATTAGTAATAGTGGTAGGGGTTGGCCGAGGGCTAGGTGTAGGTGTCACGGGAGGGCTCCGTTTAGTCCTAGTACTCAAAACAGGTGTACGGCTGGATTCGGGTGTGGCTAAGGGTGGGTCCAGGGTGATTCCGTAGGACACGGGTTAGTGCTCTGGCTAACGGTATGGAAAGGTGTACTGGTCGGGGACGGGCAAATGCTAGGCCTCGGACTAGAGTGAGCACTGGGCCTTGGTCTAGGGCCGAGCTAGCGATAGTGGGAGCGGCAGGCGTAGCGCTGTGGTAGGCATAGGGAAAGAGGTGGGTGTCGGGGTAAACAGAGGAGTAGGCCTAGGGACAGGAGTTGGAGCTGTCGCTAGGGGTAGTGATGGGGGAGGGCTTATGAGTAGGGGTAGCTGTAGTGCCCGGGGTAGGGGTAGGACTAGAGGTAGTGCAAGGCGTAGGCCTAGGGCGAGGGGGAGTGCTCGGGGTAGGGTTAGGTAAAGGGCTAGTTGATGGCAGAGGCCCACGGGCAGTGTTATTGTTAGGGCTCATGTTAGGCCTAGGATTAGTGGTATTGGTAGGGGTTGGCCGAGGGCTAGGGGTAGGTGTCAAGGGAGGGCTCCGTTTAGTCCTAGGACTCGGAACAGGTGTAGGGCTGGATTCGGGTGTGGCTAAGGTTGGGTACAGGGTGATTACGTGGGACACAGGTTAGTGTTCTGGCTAACGGTAGGGCAAGGTGTACAGGTCGGCGACGGGCAAGTGCTAGGCCTCGGAGTAGAGTGAGCACTGGGCGTTGGTCTAGGGCCCGAGCTAGGGCTAGTGGGAGCGGCAGGCGTAGCGCTGGGGTAGGCATAGGGAAGAGGTTTGTGTCGGGTAAACTTAAGAGTAGGCCTAGGGACAGGAGTTGGAGCTGTCGCTAGGGGTAGTGATGGGGGTGGGCTTATGAGTAGGGGTAGCTGTAGTGCCCGGGGTAGGGGTAGGACTAGAGGTAGTGCAAGGCGTAGGCCTAGGGCGAGGGGGAGTGCTCGGGGTAGGGTTAGGTAAAGGGCTAGTGGATGGCAGAGGCCCACGGGCAGTGTTATTGTTAGGGCTCATGTTAGGCCTAGGATTAGTGGTATTGGTAGGGGTTGGCCGAGGGCTAGGGGTATGTGTCAAGGGAGGGCTTCGTTTAGTCCTAGGACTCGGAACAGATGTAAGGCTGGATTCGGGTGTGGCTAAGGGTGGGTCCAGGGTGATTCCGTAGGACACGGGTTAGTGCTCTGGCTAACGGTAGGGCAAGGTGTACTGGTCGGCAACGGGCAAGTGCTAGGCCTCGGACTAGAGTGAGCACTGGGCGTTGGTCTAGGTCCCGAGCTAGGGCTAGTGGGAGCGGTAGGCGTAGCGCTGGGGTAGGCATAGGTCAAGAGGTGGGTGTCGGGGTAAACTTAGGAGTAGGCCTAGGGCCAGGAGTTGGAGCTGTGGCTAGGGGTAGTGATGGGGTTGGGCCTATGGGTAGGGGTAGCTGTAGGGCTAGGTGTATGGGTAGGACTAGAGGTAGTGCTAGGCGTAGGCCTAGGGCGATGGGTAGTGCTCAGGGTAGGATTAGGTGAAGGGCTAGTGGTTGGCAGAGGCCCACGGGCACTGTTAGTGTTAGGGCTCAAGTTAGGCCTAGGATTAGTAATAGTGGTAGGGGTTGGCCGAGGGCTAGGTGTAGGTGTCACGGGAGGGCTCCGTTTAGTCCTAGTACTCAAAACAGGTGTACGGCTGGATTCGGGTGTGGCTAAGGGTGGGTCCAGGGTGATTCCGTAGGACACGGGTTAGTGCTCTGGCTAACGGTATGGAAAGGTGTACTGGTCGGGGACGGGCAAATGCTAGGCCTCGGACTAGAGTGAGCACTGGGCGTTGGTCTAGGGCCGAGCTAGCGTTAGTGGGAGCGGTAGGCGAAGCGCTGGGGTAGGCATAGGGCAAGAGATTGGTGTCGGTGTAAACCTAGGAGTAGGCCTAGGGCCAGTAGTTGGAGCTTTGTCTAGGGGTAGGGATGGGGGTGGGCTTATGAGTAGGGGTAGCTGTAGTGCCAGGGGTAGGGGTAGGACTAGAGGTAGTGCTAGGCGTAGGCCTAGGGCGAGGGGTAGTGCTCGGGGTAGGATTAGGGGATGGGCTAGTGGTTGGCAGAGGCTCACGGGCAGTGTTAGTGTTAGGGCTCATGTTAGTCCTAGGATTAGTGGTAGTGGTAGCGGTTGGCCGAGGGCTAGGTTTAGGTGTCACGGGAGGACTCCGGTTAGTCCTAGGACTCGGAACAGGTGTACTGCTGGATTCGGGTGTGGCTAGGGTGGGTCCAGGGTGATTCCGTAGGACACGGGCTAGTGCTCTGGCTAACTGTAGGGCAAAGTGTACTGGTCGGCGACGGGCAAGTGGTAGGCCTCGGACTAGAGTGAGCACTGGGCGTTGGTCTAGGACCCGAGCCAGGGCTAGTGGGAGCGGCAGGCGTAGCGCTGTGGTAGGCATAGGGAAAGAGGTGGGTGTCGGGGTAAACAGAGGAGTAGGCCTAGGGACAGGAGTTGGAGCTGTGGCTAGGGGTAGTGATGGGGTTGGGCCTATGGTTAGGTGTAGCTGTAGGGCCAGGGGTAGGGGTAGGACTAGAGGTAGTGCAAGGCGTAGGCCTAGGGCGAGGGGGAGTGCTCGGGGTAGGGTTAGGTAAAGGGCTAGTGGATGGCAGAGGCCCACGGGCAGTGTTAGAGTTAGGGCTCATGTTAGGCCTAGGATTAGTGGTAGTGGTAGGGGTTGGCCGAGGGCTAGGGGTATGTGTCAAGAGAGGGCTCCGTTTAGTCCTAGGACTCGGAACAGATGTAAGGTTGGATTCGGGTGTGGCTAAGGGTGTGTCCAGGGTGATTCCGTAGGACACGGGTTAGTGCTCTGGCTAACGGTAGGGCAAGGTGTACTGGTCGGCAACGGGCAAGTGGTAGGCCTCGGACTAGAGTGAGCACTGGGCGTTGGTCTAGGGCCGAGCTAGGGCTAGTGGGAGCGGTAGGCGAAGCGCTGGGGTAGGCATAGGGCAAGAGAGGGGTGTCGGTGTAAACCTAGGAGTAGGCCTAGGGCCAGTAGTTGGAGCTGTGGCTAGGGGTAGGGATGGGGGTGGGCTTATGAGTAGGGGTAGCTGTAGTGCCCGGGGTAGAGGTAGGACTAGATGTAGTGCTAGGCGTAAGCCTAGGGCGAGGGGGAGTGCGCGGGGTAGGGTTAGGTGAAGGGCTAGTGGTTGGCAGAGGCCCACGGGCTGTGTTATTGTTAGGGCTCATGTTAGGCCTAGGATAAGTGGTAGTGGTAGAGGTTGGCTGAGGGCTAGGGGTAGGTGTCAAGGGAGGGCTCCGTTTAGTCCTAGGACTCGGAACAGGTGTAGGGCTGGATTCGGGTGTGGCTAAGGGTGGGTACAGGGTGATTTCGTGGGACACAGGTTAGTGTTCTGGCTAACGGTAGGGCAAGGTGTACAGGTCGGCGACGGGCAAGTGCTAGGCCTCGGACTAGAGTGAGCTTGGGCGTTGGTCTAGGGACCGAGCTAGGGCTAGTGGGAGCGGTAGGCGTAGCGCTGGGGTAGGCATAGGGCAAGAGGTGGGTGTCGGGGTACACTTAGGAGTAGGCCTAGGGCCAGGAGTTGGAGCTGTGGCTAGGGGTAGTGATGGGGTTGGGCCTATGGGTAGGGGTAGCTGTAGGGCTAGGTGTATGGGTAGGACTAGAGGTAGTGCTAGGCGTAGGCCTAGGGCGATGGATAGTGCTCGGTGTAGGATTAGGTGAAGGGCTAGTGGTTGGCAGAGGCCCACGTGCACTGTTAGTGTTAGGGCTCAAGTTAGGCCTAAAATTAGTAATAGTGGTAGGGGTTGGCCGAGGGTAGGTGTAGGTGTCACGGGAGGGCTCCGTTTAGTCCTAGTACTCAAAACAGGTGTACGGCTGGATTCGGGTGTGGCTAAGGGTGGGTCCAGGGTGATTCCGTAGGACACGGGTTAGTGCTCTGGCTAACGGTATGGAAAGGTGTACTGGTCGGGGACGGGCAAATGCTAGGCCTCGGACTAGAGTGAGCACTGGGCGTTGGTCTAGGGCCGAGCTAGCGTTAGTGGGAGCGGTAGGCGAAGCGCTGGGGTAGGCATAGGGCAAGAGATTGGTGTCGGTGTAAACCTAGGAGTAGGCCTAGGGCCAGTAGTTGGAGCTTTGTCTAGGGGTAGGGATGGGGGTGGGCTTATGAGTAGGGGTAGCTGTAGTGCCAGGGGTAGGGGTAGGACTAGAGGTAGTGCTAGGCGTAGGCCTAGGGCGAGGAGTAGTGCTCGGGGTAGGATTAGGGGATGGGCTAGTGGTTGGCAGAGGCTCACGGGCAGTGTTAGTGTTAGGGCTCATGTTAGTCCTAGGATAAGTGGTAGTGGTAGAGGTTGGCTGAGGGCTAGGGGTAGGTGTCAGGGAGGGCTCCGTTTAGTCCTAGGACTCGGAACAGGTGTAGGGCTGGATTCGGGTGTGGCTAAGGGTGGGTACAGGGTGATTTCGTGGGACACAGGTTAGTGTTCTGGCTAACGGTAGGGCAAGGTGTACAGGTCGGCGACGGGCAAGTGCTAGGCCTCGGACTAGAGTGAGCACTGGGCGTTGGTCTAGGTCCCGAGCTAGGGCTAGTGGGAGCGGTAGGCGTAGCGCTGGGGTAGGCATAGGGCAAGAGGTGGGTGTCGGGGTACACTTAGGAGTAGGCCTAGGGCCAGGAGTTGGAGCTGTGGCTAGGGGTAGTGATGGGGTTGGGCCTATGGGTAGGGGTAGCTGTAGGGCTAGGTGTATGGGTAGGACTAGAGGTAGTGCTAGGCGTAGGCCTAGGGCGATGGATAGTGCTCGGGGTAGGATTAGGTGAAGGGCTAGTGGTTGGCAGAGGCCCACGTGCACTGTTAGTGTTAGGGCTCAAGTTAGGCCTAAAATTAGTAATAGTGGTAGGGGTTGGCCGAGGGTAGGTGTAGGTGTCACGGGAGGGCTCCGTTTAGTCCTAGTACTCAAAACAGGTGTACGGCTGGATTCGGTTGTGGCTAAGGGTGGGTCCAGGGTGATTCCGTAGGACACGGGTTAGTGCTCTGGCTAACGGTATGGCAAGGTGTACTGGTCGGGGACGGGCAAATGCTAGGCCTCGGACTAGAGTGAGCACTGGGCGTTGGTCTAGGGCCGAGCTAGGGCTAGTGGGAGCGGTAGGCGAAGCGCTGGGGTAGGCATAGGGCAAGAGATGGGTGTCGGTGTAAACCTAGGAGTAGGCCTAGGGCCAGTAGTTGGAGCTGTGGCTAGGGGTAGGGATGGGGGTGGGCTTATGAGTAGGGGTAGCTGTAGGGCCAGGGGTAGGAGTAGGACTAGAGGTAGTGCTAGGCGTAGGCCTAGGGCGAGGTGTAGTGCTCGGGGTAGGATTAGGGGAAGGGCTAGTGGTTGGCAGAGGCTCACGGGCAGTGTTAGTGTTAGGGCTCTTGTTAGGCCTAGGATTAGTGGTAGTGGTAGGGGTTGGCCGAGGGCTAGGTGTAGGTGTCACGGGAGGGCTCCGTTTAGTCCTAGGACTCAGAACAGGTGTAGGGCTCGATTCGGGTGTGACTAAGGGGGGGTCCAGGGTCATTCCATAGGACACGGGTTAGTGCTCTGGATAACGGTAGGGCAAGGTGTACTGGTCGGAGATGGGCAAATGCTAGGCTTCGGACTAGAGTGAGCACTCGGCGTTGGTCTAGGGCCCGAACTAGGGCTAGTGGGAGCGGTAGGCGTAGCGCTGGGGTAGCATAGGGAAGAGGTTTGTGTCGGGTAAACTTAAGAGTAGGCCTAGGGACAGGAGTTGGAGCTGTCGCTAGGGGTAGTGATGGGGGTGGGCTTATGAGTAGGGGTAGCTGTAGTGCCCGGGGTAGGGGTAGGACTAGAGGTAGTGCAAGGCGTAGGCCTAGGGCGAGGGGGAGTGCTCGGGGTAGGGTTAGGTAAAGGGCTAGTGGATGGCAGAGGCCCACGGGCAGTGTTATTGTTAGGGCTCATGTTAGGCCTAGGATTAGTGGTATTGGTAGGGGTTGGCCGAGGGCTAAAGGTAGGTGTCAAGGGAGGGCTCCGTTTATTCCTAGGACTCGGAACAGGTGTAGGGCTGGATTCGGGTGTGGCTAAGGGTGGGTACAGGGTGATTACGTGGGACACAGGTTAGTGTTCTGGCTAACGGTAGGGCAAGGTGTACAGGTCGGCGACGGGCAAGTGCTAGGCCTCGGACTAGAGTGAGCACTGGGCGTTGGTCTAGGGCCCGAGCTAGGGCTAGTGGGAGCGGCAGGCGTAGCGCTGTGGTAGGCATAGGGAAAGAGGTGGGTGTCGGGGTAAACAGAGGAGTAGGCCTAGGGACAGGTGTTGGAGCTGTGGCTAGGGGTAGGGATGGGGTGGTCCTATGGTTAGGTGTAGCTGTAGGGCCAGGGGTAGGGGTAGGATTAGAGGTAGTGCAAGGCGTAGGCCTAGGGCGAGGGGGAGTGCTCGGGGTAGGGTTAGGTAAAGGGCTAGTGGATGGCAGAGGCCCACGGGCAGTGTTAGAGTTAGGGCTCATGTTAGGCCTAGGATTAGTGGTAGTGGTAGGGGTTGGCCGAGGGCTAGGGGTATGTGTCAAGGGAGGGCTCCGTTTAGTCCTAGGACTCGGAACAGATGTAAGGCTGGATTCGGGTGTGGCTAAGGGTGGGTCCAGGGTGATTCCGTAGGACACGGGTTAGTGCTCTGGCTAACGGTAGGGCAAGGTGTACTGGTCGGCAACGGGCAAGTGCTAGGCCTCGGACTAGAGTGAGCACTGGGCGTTGGTCTAGGTCCCGAGCTAGGGCTAGTGGGAGTGGTAGTCGTAGCGCTGGGGTAGGCATAGGGCAAGAGGTGGGTGTCGGGGTAAACTCAGGAGTAGGCCTAGGGCCAGGAGTTGGAGCTGTGGCTAGGGGTAGTGTTGGGGTTGGGCCTATGGGTAGGGGTAGCTGTAGGGCTAGGTGTATGGGTAGGACTAGAGGTAGTGCTAGGCGTAGGCCTAGGGCGATGGGTAGTGCTCAGGGTAGGATTAGGTGAAGGGCTAGTGGTTGGCAGAGGCCCACGGGCACTGTTAGTGTTAGGGCTCAAGTTAGGCCTAGGATTAGTAATAGTGGTAGGGGTTGGCCGAGGGCTAGGTGTAGGTGTCACGGGAGGGCTCCGTTTAGTCCTAGTACTCAAAACAGGTGTACGGCTGGATTCGGGTGTGGCTAAGGGTGGGTCCAGGGTGATTCCGTAGGACACGGGTTAGTGCTCTGGCTAACGGTATGGCAAGGTGTACTGGTCGGGGAAGGGCAAATGCTAGGCCTCGGACTAGAGTGAGCACTGGGCGTTGGTCTAGGGCCGAGCTAGCGTTAGTGGGAGCGGTAGGCGAAGCGCTTGGGTAGGCATAGGGCAAGAGATGGGTGTCGGTGTAAACCTAGGTGTAGGCCTAGGGCCAGTAGTTGGAGCTTTGTCTAGGGGTAGGGATGGGGGTGGGCTTATGAGTAGGGGTAGCTGTAGTGCCAGGGGTAGGGGTAGGACTAGAGGTAGTGCCAGGCGTAGGCCTAGGGCGAGGGGTAGTGCTCGGGGTAGGATTAGGGGAAGGGCTAGTGGTTGGCAGAGGCTCACGGGCAGTGTTAGTGTTAGGGCTCATGTTAGTCCTAGGATTAGTGGTAGTGGTAGGGGTTGGCCGAGTGCTAGGTTTAGGTGTCACGGGAGGACTCCGGTTAGTCCTAGGACTCGGAACAGGTGTAGGGCTGGATTCGGGTGTGGCTAGGGTGGGTCCAGGGTGATTCCGTAGGACACGGGTTAGAGCTCTGGCTAACTGTAGGGCAAAGTGTACTGGTCGGCGACGGGCAAGTGGTAGGCCTTGGACTAGAGTGAGCACTGGGCGTTGGTCTAGGGCCCGAGCCAGGGCTAGTGGGAGCGGCAGGCGTAGCGCTGTGGTAGGCATAGGGAAAGAGGTGGGTGTCGGGGTAAACAGAGGAGTAGGCCTAGGGACAGGAGTTGGAGCTGTGGCTAGGGGTAGTGATGGGGTTGGGCCTATTGTTAGGTGTAGCTGTAGGGCCAGGGGTAGGGGTAGGACTAGAGGTAGTGCAAGGCGTAGGCCTAGGGCGAGGGGGAGTGCTCGGGGTAGGGTTAGGTAAAGGGCTAGTGGATCGCAGAGGCCCACGGGCAGTGTTAGAGTTAGGGCTCATGTTAGGCCTAGGATTAGTGGTAGTGGTAGGGGTTGGCCGATGGCTAGGGGTATGTGTCAAGGGAGGGCTCCGTTTAGTCCTAGGACTCGGAACAGATGTAAGGCTGGATTCGGGTGTGGCTAAGGGTGGGTCCAGGGTGATTCCGTAGGACACGGGTTAGTGCTCTGGCTAACGGTAGGGCAAGGTGTACTGGTCGGCAACGGGCAACTGCTGGGCCTCGGACTAGAGTGAGCACTGGGCGTTGGTCTAGGTCCCGAGCTAGGGCTAGTGGGAGCGGTAGGCGTAGCGCTGGGGTAGGCATAGGTCAAGAGGTGGGTGTCGGGGTAAACTTAGGAGTAGGCCTAGGGCCAGGAGTTGGAGCTGTGGCTAGGGGTAGTGATGGGTTTGGGCCTATGGATAGGGGAAGCTGTAGGGCCAGGTGTATGCGTAGGAATAGAGGTAGTGCTAGGCGTAGGCCTAGGGCTATGGGTAGTGCTCGGTGTAGGATTAGTTGAAGGGCTAGTGGTTGGCAGAGGCCCACGGGCACTGTTAGTGTTAGGGCTCAAGTTAGGCCTAGGATTAGTAATAGTGGTAGGGGTTGGCCGAGGGCTAGGTGTAGGTGTCACGGGAGGGCTCCGTTTAGTCCTAGTACTCAAAACAGGTGTACGGCTGGATTCGGGTGTGGCTAAGGGTGGGTCCAGGGTGATTCCGTAGGACACGGGTTAGTGGTCTGGCTAACGATATG
Organism: Rhinolophus hipposideros; assembly: GCF_964194185.1. NCBI lineage: Eukaryota > Metazoa > Chordata > Mammalia > Chiroptera > Rhinolophidae > Rhinolophus > Rhinolophus hipposideros. Next base: position 22,829 of record NW_027669325.1, read on the forward strand.
GCAAGGTGTACTGGTCGGGGACGGGCAAATGCTAGGCCTCGGACTAGAGTGAGCAGTGGGCGTTGGTCTAGGGCCGAGCTAGGGCTAGTGGGAGCGGTAGGCGTAGCGCTGTGGTAGGCATAGGGAAAGAGGTGGTTAGGTGTAGCTGTAGGGCCAGGGGTAGCGCTGGGGTAGGCATAGGTCAAGAGGTGGGTGTCGGGGTAAACTTAGGAGTAGGCCTAGGGCCAGGAGTTGGAGCTATGGCTAGGGGTAGTGATGGGGTTGGGCCTATGGGTAGGGGTAGCTGTAGGGCCAGGGGTAGGAGTAGGACTAGAGGTAGTGCTAGGCGTAGGCCTAGGGCGAGGCGTAGTGCTCGGGGTAGGATTAGATGAAGGGCTAGTGGTTGGCAGAGGCTCACGGGCAGTGTTAGTGTTAGGGCTCATGTTAGGCCTAGGATTAGTGGTATTGGTAGGGGTTGGCCGAGGGCTAGGGGTAGGTATCAAGGATGGGCTCCGTTTAGTCCTAGGACTCGGAACAGGTGTAGGGCTGGATTCGGGTGTGCTAAGGGTGGGTACAGGGTGATAACATGGGACACAGGTTAGTGTTCTGGCTAACGGTAGGGGAAGGTGTACAGGTCGGCGACGGGCAAGTGCTAGGCCTCGGACTAGTGTGAGCACTGGACGTTGGTCTAGGGCCGAGCTAGGGCTAGTGGGAGCGGTAGGCGAAGCGCTGGGGTAGGCATAGGGCAAGAGTTGGGTGTCGGTGTAAACCTAGGAGTAGGCCTAGGGCCAGTAGTTGGAGCTGTGTCTAGGGGTAGGGATGGGGGTGGGCTTATGAGTAGGGGTAGCTGTAGGGCCAGGGGTAGGGGTAGGACTAGAGGTAGTGCTAGGCGTAGGCCTAGGGCGAGGGGTAGTGCTCGGGGTAGGATTAGGGGAAGGGCTAGTGGTTGGCAGAGGCTCACGGGCAGTGTTAGTGTTAGGGCTCATGTTAGTCCTAGGATTAGTGGTAGTGGTAGTGGTTGGCCGAGGGCTAGGTTTAGGTGTCACGGGAGGGCTCCGGTTAGTCCTAGGACTCGGAACAGGTGTAGGGCTGGATTCGGGTGTGGCTAGGGTGGGTCCAGGGTGATTCCGTAGGACACGGGTTAGTGCTCTGGCTAACTGTAGGGCAAAGTGTACTGGTCGGCGACGGGCAAGTGGTAGGCTTCGGACTAGAGTGATCACTGGGCGTTGGTCTAGGGCCCGAGCCAGGGCTAGTGGGAGCGGCAGGCGTAGCGCTGTGGTAGGCATAGGGAAAGAGGGGTGTCGGGGTAAACAGAGGAGTAGGCCTAGGGATAGGAGTTGGAGCTGTGGCTAGGGGTAGTGATGGGGTTGGGCCTATGGTTAGGTGTAGCTGTAGGGCCAGGGGTAGGGGTAGGACTAGAGGTAGTGCAAGGCGTAGGCCTAGGGCGAGGGGGAGTGCTCGGGGTAGGGTTAGGTAAAGGGCTAGTGGATGGCAGAGGCCCACGGGCAGTGTTAGAGTTAGGGCTCATGTTAGGCCTAGGATTAGTGGTAGTGGTAGGGGTTGGCCGAGGGCTAGGGGTATGTGTCAAGAGAGGGCTCCGTTTAGTCCTAGGACTCGGAACAGATGTAAGGTTGGATTCGGGTGTGGCTAAGGGTGTGTCCAGGGTGATTCCGTAGGACACGGGTTAGTGCTCTGGCTAACGGTAGGGCAAGGTGTACTGGTCGGCAACGGGCAAGTGGTAGGCCTCGGACTAGAGTGACCACTGGGCGTTGGTCTAGGGCCGAGCTAGGGCTAGTGGGAGCGGTAGGCGAAGCGCTGGGGTAGGCATAGGGCAAGAGAGGGGTGTCGGTGTAAACCTAGGAGTAGGCCTAGGGCCAGTAGTTGGAGCTGTGGCTAGGGGTAGGGATGGGGGTGGGCTTATGAGTAGGGGTAGCTGTAGTGCCCGGGGTAGAGGTAGGACTAGATGTAGTGCTAGGCGTAAGCCTAGGGCGAGGGGGAGTGCTCGGGGTAGGGTTAGGTGAAGGGCTAGTGGTTGGCAGAGGCCCACGGGCTGTGTTATTGTTAGGGCTCATGTTAGGCCTAGGATTAGTGGTAGTGGTAGGGGTTGGCCGAGGACTAGGGGTAGGTGTCAAGGGAGGGCTCCGTTTAGTCCTAGGACTCGGAACAGGTGTAGGGCTGGATTCGGGTGTGGCTAAGGGTGGGTACAGGGTGATTTCGTGGGACACAGGTTAGTGTTCTGGCTAACGGTAGGGCAAGGTGTACAGGTCGGCGACGGGCAAGTGCTAGGCCTCGGACTAGAGTGAGCATGGGCGTTGGTCTAGGGACCGAGCTAGGGCTAGTGGGAGCGGTAGGCGTAGCGCTGGGGTCGGCATAGGGCAAGAGGTGGGTGTCGGGGTAAACTTAGGAGTAGGCCTAGGGCCAGGAGTTGGAGCTGTGGCTAGGGGTAGTGATGGGGTTGGGCCTATGGGTAGGGGTAGCTGTAGGGCTAGGTGTATGGGTAGGACTAGAGGTAGTGCTAGGCGTAGGCCTAGGGCGATGGGTAGTGCTCGGAGTAGGATTAGGTGAAGGGCTAGTGGTTGGCAGAGGCCCACGTGCACTGTTAGTGTTAGGGCTCAAGTTAGGCCTAAAATTAGTAATAGTGGTAGGGGTTGGCCGAGGGTAGGTGTAGGTGTCACGGGAGGGCTCCGTTTAGTCCTAGTACTCAAAACAGGAGTACGGCTGGATTCGGGTGTGGCTAAGGGTGGGTCCAGGGTGATTCCGTAGGACACGGGTTAGTGCTCTGGCTAACGGTATGGCAAAGTGTACTGGTCGGGGACGGGCAAATGCTAGGCCTCGGACTAGAGTGAGCACTGGGCGTTTGTCTAGGGCCGAGCTAGGGCTAGTGGGAGCGGTAGGCGAAGCGCTGGGGTAGGCATAGGGCAAGAGATGGGTGTCGGTGTAAACCTAGGAGTAGGCCTAGGGCCAGTAGTTGGAGCTGTGGCTAGGGGTAGGGATGGGGGTGGGCTTATGAGTAGGGGTAGCTGTAGGGCCAGGGGTAGGAGTAGGACTAGAGGTAGTGCTAGGCGTAGGCCTAGGGCGAGGTGTAGTGCTCGGGGTAGGATTAGGGGAAGGGCTAGTGGTTGGCAGAGGCTCACGGGCAGTGTTAGTGTTAGGGCTCATGTTAGGCCTAGGATTAGTTGTAGTGGTAGGGGTTGGCCGAGGGCTAGGTGTAGGTGTCACGGGAGGGCTCCGTTTAGTCCTAGGACTCAGAACAGGTGTAGGGCTCGATTCGGGCGTGACTAAGGGGGGGTCCAGGGTGATTCCGTAGGACACGGGTTAGTGCTCTGGATAACGGTAGGGCAAGGTGTACTGGTCGGCAACGGGCAAGTGCTGGGCTTCGGACTAAAGTGAGCACTGGGCCTTGGTCTAGGTCCCGAGCTAGGGCTAGTGGGAGCGGTAGGCGTAGCGCTGGGGTAGGCATAGGTCAAGAGGTGGGTGTCGGGGTAAACCTAGGAGTAGGCCTAGGGCCAGGATTTTGAGCTGTGGCTAGGGGTAGTGATGGGGTTGGGCCTATGGGTAGGGGTAGCTGTAGGGCCAGGTGTATGGGTAGGACTAGAGGTAGTGCTAGGCGTAGGCCTAGGGCGATGGGTAGTGCTCGCGGTAGGATTAGTTGAAGGGCTAGTGGTTGGCAGAGGCCCACGGGCACTGTTAGTATTAGGGCTCAAGTTAGGCCTAGGATTAGTAATAGTGGTAGGGGTTGGCCGAGGGCTAGGTGTAGGTGTCACGGGAGGGCTCCGTTTAGTCCTAGTACTCAAAACAGGTGTACGGCTGGATTCGGGTGTGGCTAAGGGTGGGTCCAGGGTGATTCCGTAGGACACGGGTTAGTGCTCTGGCTAACGGTATGGCAAGGTGTACTGGTCGGGGACGGGCAAATGCTAGGCCTCCGACTAGAGTGAGCACTGGGCGTTGGTCTAGGGCCGAGCTAGTGCTAGTGGGAGCGGTAGGCGAAGCGCTGGGGTAGGCATAGGGCAAGAGATGGGTGTCGGTGTAAACCTAGGGGTAGGCCTAGGGCCAGTAGTTGGAGCTGTGGCTAGGGGTTGGGATGGGGGTGGGCTTATGAGTAGGGGTAGCTGTAGGGCCAGGGGTAGGAGTAGGACTAGAGGTAGTGCTAGGCGTAGGCCTAGGGCGAGGGGTAGTGCTCGGGGTAGGATTAGGGGTAGGGCTAGTGGTTGGCAGAGGCTCACGGGCAGTGTTAGTGTTAGGGCTCATGTTAGGCCTAGGATTAGTGGTAGTTGTAGGGGTTGGCCGAGGGCTAGGTGTAGGTGTCACGGGAGGGCTCCGTTTAGTCCTAGGACTCAGAACAGGTGTAGGGCTCGATTCGGGTGTGGCTAGGGTGGGTCTAGGGTGATTCCGTAGGACACGGCTTAGTGCTCTGGCTAACTGTAGGGTAAAGTGTACTGGTCGGCGACGGGCAAGTAGTAGGCCTCGGACTAGAGTGAGCACTGGGCGTTGGTCTAGGGCCGAGCTAGTGCTAGTGGGAGCGGTAGGCGAAGCGCTGGGGTAGGCATAGGGCAAGAGATGGGTGTCGGTGTAAACCTAGGAGTAGGCCTAGGGCCAGTAGTTGGAGCTGTCGCTAGGGGTAGTGATGGGGGTGGGCTTATGAGTAGGGGTAGCTGTAGTGCCCGGGGTAGGGGTAGGACTAGAGGTAGTGCAAGGCGTAGGCCTAGGGCGAGGGGGAGTGCTCGGGGTAGGGTTAGGTAAAGGGCTAGTTGATGGCAGAGGCCCACGGGCAGTGTTATTGTTAGGGCTCATGTTAGGCCTAGGATTAGTGGTATTGGTAGGGGTTGGCCGAGGGCTAGGGGTAGGTGTCAAGGGAGGGCTCCGTTTAGTCCCAGGACTCGGAACAGGTGTAGGGCTGGATTCGGGTGTGGCTAAGGTTGGGTACAGGGTGATTACGTGGGACACAGGTTAGTGTTCTGGCTAACGGTAGGGCAAGGTGTACAGGTCGGCGACGGGCAAGTGCTAGGCCTCGGACTAGAGTGAGCACTGGGCGTTGGTCTAGGGCCCGAGCTAGGGCTAGTGGGAGCGGCAGGCGTAGCGCTGTGGTAGGCATAGGGAAAGAGGTGGGTGTCGGGGTAAACAGAGGAGTAGGCCTAGGGACAGGTGTTGGAGCTGTGGCTAGGGGTAGGGATGGGGTGGGCCTATGGTTAGGTGTAGCTGTAGGGCCAGGGGTAGGAATAGGACTAGAGGTAGTGCAAGGCGTAGGCCTAGGGCGAGGGGGAGTGCTCGGGTAGGGTTAGGTAAAGGGCTAGTGGATGGCAGAAGCCCACGGGCAGTGTTAGAGTTAGGGCTCATGTTAGGCCTAGGATTAGTGGTAGTGGTAGGGGTTGGCCGAGGGCTAGGGGTATGTGTCAAGGGAGGGCTCCGTTTAGTCCTAGGACTCGGAACAGATGTAAGGCTGGATTCGGGTGTGGCTAAGGGTGGGTCCAGGGTGATTCCGTAGGACACGGGTTAGTGCTCTGGCTAACGGTAGGGCAAGGTGTACTGGTCGGCAACGGGCAAGTGCTAGGCCTCGGACTAGAGTGAGCACTGGGCGTTGGTCTAGGTCCCGAGCTAGGGCTAGAGGGAGCGGTAGGCGTAGCGCTGGGGTAGGCATAGGTCAAGAGGTGGGTGTCGGGGTAAACTTAGGAGTAGGCCTAGGGCCAGGAGTTGGAGCTGTGGCTAGGGGTAGTGATGAGGTTGGGCCTATGGGTAGGGGTAGCTGTGGCTAGTTGTATGGGTAGGACTAGAGGTAGTGCTAGGCGTAGGCCTAGGGCGATGGGTAGTGCTCAGGGTAGGATTAGGTGAAGGGCTAGTGGTTGGCAGAGTCCCACGGGCACTGTTAGTGTTAGGGCTCAAGTTAGGCCTAGGATTAGTAATAGTGGTAGGGGTTGGCCGAGGGCTAGGTGTAGGTGTCACGGGAGGGCTCCGTTTAGTCCTAGTACTCAAAACAGGTGTACGGCTGGATTCGGGTGTGGCTAAGGGTGGGTCCAGGGTGATTCCGTAGGACACGGGTTAGTGCTCTGGCTAACGGTATGGAAAGGTGTACTGGTCGGGGACGGGCAAATGCTAGGCCTCGGACTAGAGTGAGCACTGGGCCTTGGTCTAGGGCCGAGCTAGCGATAGTGGGAGCGGCAGGCGTAGCGCTGTGGTAGGCATAGGGAAATAGGTGGGTGTCGGGGTAAACAGAGGAGTAGGCCTAGGGACAGGAGTTGGAGCTGTCGCTAGGGGTAGTGATGGGGGAGGGCTTATGAGTAGGGGTAGCTGTAGTGCCCGGGGTAGGGGTAGGACTAGAGGTAGTGCAAGGCGTAGGCCTAGGGCGAGGGGGAGTGCTCGGGGTAGGGTTAGGTAAAGGGCTAGTTGATGGCAGAGGCCCACGGGCAGTGTTATTGTTAGGGCTCATGTTAGGCCTAGGATTAGTGGTATTGGTAGGGGTTGGCCGAGGGCTAGGGGTAGGTGTCAAGGGAGGGCTCCGTTTAGTCCTAGGACTCGGAACAGGTGTAGGGCTGGATTCGGGTGTGGCTAAGGTTGGGTACAGGGTGATTACGTGGGACACAGGTTAGTGTTCTGGCTAACGGTAGGGCAAGGTGTACAGGTCGGCGACGGGCAAGTGCTAGGCCTCGGACTAGAGTGAGCACTGGGCGTTGGTCTAGGGCCCGAGCTAGGGCTAGTGGGAGCGGCAGGCGTAGCGCTGTGGTAGGCATAGGGAAAGAGGTGGTTATGTGTAGCTGTAGGGCCAGGGGTAGGGGTAGGACTAGAGGTAGTGCAAGGCGTAGGCCTAGGGCGAGGGGGAGTGCTCGGGGTAGGGTTAGGTAAAGGGCTAGTGGATGGCAGAGGCTCACGGGCAGTGTTAGTGTTAGGGCTCATGTTAGGCCTAGGATTAGTGGTAGTGGTAGGGGTTGGCCGATGGCTAGGGGTATGTGTCAAGGGAGGGCTCCGTTTAGTCCTAGGACTCGGAACAGATGTAAGGTTGGATTCGGGTGTGGCTAAGGGTTTGTCCAGGGTGATTCCGTAGGACACGGGTTAGTGCTCTGGCTAACGGTAGGGCAAGGTGTACTGGTCGGGGAAGGGCAAATGCTAGGCCTCGGACTAGAGTGAGCACTGGGCGTTGGTCTAGGGCCGAGCTAGCGTTAGTGGGAGCGGTAGGCGAAGCGCTTGGGTAGGCATAGGGCAAGAGATGGGTGTCGGTGTAAACCTAGGTGTAGGCCTAGGGCCAGTAGTTGGAGCTTTGTCTAGGGGTAGGGATGGGGGTGGGCTTATGAGTAGGGGTAGCTGTAGTGCCAGGGGTAGGGGTAGGACTAGAGGTAGTGCCAGGCGTAGGCCTAGGGCGAGGGGTAGTGCTCGGGGTAGGATTAGGGGAAGGGCTAGTGGTTGGCAGAGGCTCACGGGCAGTGTTAGTGTTAGGGCTCATGTTAGTCCTAGGATTAGTGGTAGTGGTAGGGGTTGGCCGAGTGCTAGGTTTAGGTGTCACGGGAGGACTCCGGTTAGTCCTAGGACTCGGAACAGGTGTAGGGCTGGATTCGGGTGTGGCTAGGGTGGGTCCAGGGTGATTCCGTAGGACACGGGTTAGAGCTCTGGCTAACTGTAGGGCAAAGTGTACTGGTCGGCGACGGGCAAGTGGTAGGCCTTGGACTAGAGTGAGCACTGGGCGTTGGTCTAGGGCCCGAGCCAGGGCTAGTGGGAGCGGCAGGCGTAGCGCTGTGGTAGGCATAGGGAAAGAGGTGGGTGTCGGGGTAAACAGAGGAGTAGGCCTAGGGACAGGAGTTGGAGCTGTGGCTAGGGGTAGTGATGGGGTTGGGCCTATTGTTAGGTGTAGCTGTAGGGCCAGGGGTAGGGGTAGGACTAGAGGTAGTGCAAGGCGTAGGCCTAGGGCGAGGGGGAGTGCTCGGGGTAGGGTTAGGTAAAGGGCTAGTGGATCGCAGAGGCCCACGGGCAGTGTTAGAGTTAGGGCTCATGTTAGGCCTAGGATTAGTGGTAGTGGTAGGGGTTGGCCGATGGCTAGGGGTATGTGTCAAGGGAGGGCTCCGTTTAGTCCTAGGACTCGGAACAGATGTAAGGCTGGATTCGGGTGTGGCTAAGGGTGGGTCCAGGGTGATTCCGTAGGACACGGGTTAGTGCTCTGGCTAACGGTAGGGCAAGGTGTACTGGTCGGCAACGGGCAACTGCTGGGCCTCGGACTAGAGTGAGCACTGGGCGTTGGTCTAGGTCCCGAGCTAGGGCTAGTGGGAGCGGTAGGCGTAGCGCTGGGGTAGGCATAGGTCAAGAGGTGGGTGTCGGGGTAAACTTAGGAGTAGGCCTAGGGCCAGGAGTTGGAGCTGTGGCTAGGGGTAGTGATGGGTTTGGGCCTATGGATAGGGGAAGCTGTAGGGCCAGGTGTATGCGTAGGAATAGAGGTAGTGCTAGGCGTAGGCCTAGGGCTATGGGTAGTGCTCGGTGTAGGATTAGTTGAAGGGCTAGTGGTTGGCAGAGGCCCACGGGCACTGTTAGTGTTAGGGCTCAAGTTAGGCCTAGGATTAGTAATAGTGGTAGGGGTTGGCCGAGGGCTAGGTGTAGGTGTCACGGGAGGGCTCCGTTTAGTCCTAGTACTCAAAACAGGTGTACGGCTGGATTCGGGTGTGGCTAAGGGTGGGTCCAGGGTGATTCCGTAGGACACGGGTTAGTGGTCTGGCTAACGATATGGCAAGGTGTACTGGTCGGGGACGGGCAAATGCTAGGCCTCGGACTAGAGTGAGCAGTGGGCGTTGGTCTAGGGCCGAGCTAGGGCTAGTGGGAGCGGTAGGCGTAGCGCTGTGGTAGGCATAGGGAAAGAGGTGGTTAGGTGTAGCTGTAGGGCCAGGGGTAGCGCTGGGGTAGGCATAGGTCAAGAGGTGGATGTCGGGGTAAACTTAGGAGTAGGCCTAGGGCCAGGAGTTGGAGCTATGGCTAGGGGTAGTGATGGGGTTGGGCCTATGGGTAGGGGTAGCTGTAGGGCCAGGGGTAGGAGTAGGACTAGAGGTAGTGCTAGGCGTAGGCCTAGGGCGAGGCGTAGTGCTCGGGGTAGGATTAGATGAAGGGCTAGTGGTTGGCAGAGGCTCACGGGCAGTGTTAGTGTTAGGGCTCATGTTAGGCCTAGGATTAGTGGTATTGGTAGGGGTTGGCCGAGGGCTAGGGGTAGGTATCAAGGATGGGCTCCGTTTAGTCCTAGGACTCGGAACAGGTGTAGGGCTGGATTCGGGTGTGCTAAGGGTGGGTACAGGGTGATAACATGGGACACAGGTTAGTGTTCTGGCTAACGGTAGGGGAAGGTGTACAGGTCGGCGACGGGCAAGTGCTAGGCCTCGGACTAGTGTGAGCACTGGGCGTTGGTCTAGGGCCGAGCTAGGGCTAGTGGGAGCGGTAGGCGAAGCGCTGGGGTAGGCATAGGGCAAGAGTTGGGTGTCGGTGTAAACCTAGGAGTAGGCCTAGGGCCAGTAGTTGGAGCTGTGTCTAGGGGTAGGGATGGGGGTGGGCTTATGAGTAGGGGTAGCTGTAGGGCCAGGGGTAGGGGTAGGACTAGAGGTAGTGCTAGGCGTAGGCCTAGGGCGAGGGGTAGTGCTCGGGGTAGGATTAGGGGAAGGGCTAGTGGTTGGCAGAGGCTCACGGGCAGTGTTAGTGTTAGGGCTCATGTTAGTCCTAGGATTAGTGGTAGTGGTAGTGGTTGGCCGAGGGCTAGGTTTAGGTGTCACGGGAGGGCTCCGGTTAGTCCTAGGACTCGGAACAGGTGTAGGGCTGGATATGGGTGTGGCTAGGGTGGGTCCAGGGTGATTCCGTAGGACACGGGTTAGTGCTCTGGCTAACTGTAGGGCAAAGTGTACTGGTCGGCGACGGGCAAGTGGTAGGCTTCGGACTAGAGTGAGCACTGGGCGTTGGTCTAGGGCCCGAGCCAGGGCTAGTGGGAGCGGCAGGCGTAGCGCTGTGGTAGGCATAGGGAAAGAGGGGTGTCGGGGTAAACAGAGGAGTAGGCCTAGGGATAGGAGTTGGAGCTGTGGCTAGGGGTAGTGATGGGGTTGGGCCTATGGTTAGGTGTAGCTGTAGGGCCAGGGGTAGGGGTAGGACTAGAGGTAGTGCAAGGCGTAGGCCTCGGGCGAGGGGGAGTGCTCGGGGTAGGGTTAGGTAAAGGGCTAGTGGATGGCAGAGGCCCACGGGCAGTGTTAGAGTTAGGGCTCATGTTAGGCCTAGGATTAGTGGTAGTGGTAGGGGTTGGCCGAGGGCTAGGGGTATGTGTCAAGAGAGGGCTCCGTTTAGTCCTAGGACTCGGAACAGATGTAAGGTTGGATTCGGGTGTGGCTAAGGGTGTGTCCAGGGTGATTCCGTAGGACACGGGTTAGTGCTCTGGCTAACGGTAGGGCAAGGTGTACTGGTCGGCAACGGGCAAGTGGTAGGCCTCGGACTAGAGTGACCACTGGGCGTTGGTCTAGGGCCGAGCTAGGGCTAGTGGGAGCGGTAGGCGAAGCGCTGGGGTAGGCATAGGGCAAGAGAGGGGTGTCGGTGTAAACCTAGGAGTAGGCCTAGGGCCAGTAGTTGGAGCTGTGGCTAGGGGTAGGGATGGGGGTGGGCTTATGAGTAGGGGTAGCTGTAGTGCCCGGGGTAGAGGTAGGACTAGATGTAGTGCTAGGCGTAAGCCTAGGGCGAGGGGGAGTGCTCGGGGTAGGGTTAGGTGAAGGGCTAGTGGTTGGCAGAGGCCCACGGGCTGTGTTATTGTTAGGGCTCATGTTAGGCCTAGGATTAGTGGTAGTGGTAGGGGTTGGCCGAGGACTAGGGGTAGGTGTCAAGGGAGGGCTCCGTTTAGTCCTAGGACTCGGAACAGGTGTAGGGCTGGATTCGGGTGTGGCTAAGGGTGGGTACAGGGTGATTTCGTGGGACACAGGTTAGTGTTCTGGCTAACGGTAGGGCAAGGTGTACAGGTCGGCGACGGGCAAGTGCTAGGCCTCGGACTAGAGTGAGCATGGGCGTTGGTCTAGGGACCGAGCTAGGGCTAGTGGGAGCGGTAGGCGTAGCGCTGGGGTCGGCATAGGGCAAGAGGTGGGTGTCGGGGTAAACTTAGGAGTAGGCCTAGGGCCAGGAGTTGGAGCTGTGGCTAGGGGTAGTGATGGGGTTGGGCCTATGGGTAGGGGTAGCTGTAGGGCTAGGTGTATGGGTAGGACTAGAGGTAGTGCTAGGCGTAGGCCTAGGGCGATGGGTAGTGCTCGGAGTAGGATTAGGTGAAGGGCTAGTGGTTGGCAGAGGCCCACGTGCACTGTTAGTGTTAGGGCTCAAGTTAGGCCTAAAATTAGTAATAGTGGTAGGGGTTGGCCGAGGGTAGGTGTAGGTGTCACGGGAGGGCTCCGTTTAGTCCTAGTACTCAAAACAGGGGTACGGCTGGATTCGGGTGTGGCTAAGGGTGGGTCCAGGGTGATTCCGTAGGAAACGGGTTAGTGCTCTGGCTAACGGTATGGCAAAGTGTACTGGTCGGGGACGGGCAAATGCTAGGCCTCGGACTAGAGTGAGCACTGGGCGTTTGTCTAGGGCCGAGCTAGGGCTAGTGGGAGCGGTAGGCGAAGCGCTGGGGTAGGCATAGGGCAAGAGATGGGTGTCGGTGTAAACCTAGGAGTAGGCCTAGGGCCAGTATTTGGAGCTGTGGCTAGGGGTAGGGATGGGGGTGGGCTTATGAGTAGGGGTAGCTGTAGGGCCAGGGGTAGGAGTAGGACTAGAGGTAGTGCTAGGCGTAGGCCTAGGGCGAGGTGTAGTGCTCGGGGTAGGATTAGGGGAAGGGCTAGTGGTTGGCAGAGGCTCACGGGCAGTGTTAGTGTTAGGGCTCATGTTAGGCCTAGGATTAGTTGTAGTGGTAGGGGTTGGCCGAGGGCTAGGTGTAGGTGTCACGGGAGGGCTCCGTTTAGTCCTAGGACTCAGAACAGGTGTAGGGCTCGATTCGGGCGTGACTAAGGGGGGGTCCAGGGTGATTCCGTAGGACACGGGTTAGTGCTCTGGATAACGGTAGGGCAAGGTGTACTGGTCGGCAACGGGCAAGTGCTGGGCTTCGGACTAAAGTGAGCACTGGGCCTTGGTCTAGGGCCGAGCTAGTGCTAGTGGGAGCGGTAGGCGAAGCGCTGGGGTAGGCATAGGGCAAGAGATGGGTGTCGGTGTAAACCTAGGAGTAGGCCTAGGGCCAGTAGTTGGAGCTGTCGCTAGGGGTAGTGATGGGGGTGGGCTTATGAGTAGGGGTAGCTGTAGTGCCCGGGGTAGGGGTAGGACTAGAGGTAGTGCAAGGCGTAGGCCTAGGGCGAGGGGGAGTGCTCGGGGTAGGGTTAGGTAAAGGGCTAGTTGATGGCAGAGGCCCACGGGCAGTGTTATTGTTAGGGCTCATGTTAGGCCTAGGATTAGTGGTATTGGTAGGGGTTGGCCGAGGGCTAGGGGTAGGTGTCAAGGGAGGGCTCCGTTTAGTCCCAGGACTCGGAACAGGTGTAGGGCTGGATTCGGGTGTGGCTAAGGTTGGGTACAGGGTGATTACGTGGGACACAGGTTAGTGTTCTGGCTAACGGTAGGGCAAGGTGTACAGGTCGGCGACGGGCAAGTGCTAGGCCTCGGACTAGAGTGAGCACTGGGCGTTGGTCTAGGGCCCGAGCTAGGGCTAGTGGGAGCGGCAGGCGTAGCGCTGTGGTAGGCATAGGGAAAGAGGTGGGTGTCGGGGTAAACAGAGGAGTAGGCCTAGGGACAGGTGTTGGAGCTGTGGCTAGGGGTAGGGATGGGGTGGGCCTATGGTTAGGTGTAGCTGTAGGGCCAGGGGTAGGAATAGGACTAGAGGTAGTGCAAGGCGTAGGCCTAGGGCGAGGGGGAGTGCTCGGGGTAGGGTTAGGTATAGGGCTAGTGGATGGCAGAAGCCCACGGGCAGTGTTAGAGTTAGGGCTCATGTTAGGCCTAGGATTAGTGGTAGTGGTAGGGGTTGGCCGAGGGCTAGGGGTATGTGTCAAGGGAGGGCTCCGTTTAGTCCTAGGACTCGGAACAGATGTAAGGCTGGATTCGGGTGTGGCTAAGGGTGGGTCCAGGGTGATTCCGTAGGACACGGGTTAGTGCTCTGGCTAACGGTAGGGCAAGGTGTACTGGTCGGCAACGGGCAAGTGCTAGGCCTCGGACTAGAGTGAGCACTGGGCGTTGGTCTAGGTCCCGAGCTAGGGCTAGAGGGAGCGGTAGGCGTAGCGCTGGGGTAGGCATAGGTCAAGAGGTGGGTGTCGGGGTAAACTTAGGAGTAGGCCTAGGGCCAGGAGTTGGAGCTGTGGCTAGGGGTAGTGATGGGGTTGGGCCTATGGGTAGGGGTAGCTGTGGCTAGTTGTATGGGTAGGACTAGAGGTAGTGCTAGGCGTAGGCCTAGGGCGATGGGTAGTGCTCAGGGTAGGATTAGGTGAAGGGCTAGTGGTTGGCAGAGTCCCACGGGCACTGTTAGTGTTAGGGCTCAAGTTAGGCCTAGGATTAGTAATAGTGGTAGGGGTTGGCCGAGGGCTAGGTGTAGGTGTCACGGGAGGGCTCCGTTTAGTCCTAGTACTCAAAACAGGTGTACGGCTGGATTCGGGTGTGGCTAAGGGTGGGTCCAGGGTGATTCCGTAGGACACGGGTTAGTGCTCTGGCTAACGGTATGGAAAGGTGTACTGGTCGGGGACGGGCAAATGCTAGGCCTCGGACTAGAGTGAGCACTGGGCCTTGGTCTAGGGCCGAGCTAGCGATAGTGGGAGCGGCAGGCGTAGCGCTGTGGTAGGCATAGGGAAATAGGTGGGTGTCGGGGTAAACAGAGGAGTAGGCCTAGGGACAGGAGTTGGAGCTGTCGCTAGGGGTAGTGATGGGGGAGGGCTTATGAGTAGGGGTAGCTGTAGTGCCCGGGGTAGGGGTAGGACTAGAGGTAGTGCAAGGCGTAGGCCTAGGGCGAGGGGGAGTGCTCGGGGTAGGGTTAGGTAAAGGGCTAGTTGATGGCAGAGGCCCACGGGCAGTGTTATTGTTAGGGCTCATGTTAGGCCTAGGATTAGTGGTATTGGTAGGGGTTGGCCGAGGGCTAGGGGTAGGTGTCAAGGGAGGGCTCCGTTTAGTCCTAGGACTCGGAACAGGTGTAGGGCTGGATTCGGGTGTGGCTAAGGTTGGGTACAGGGTGATTACGTGGGACACAGGTTAGTGTTCTGGCTAACGGTAGGGCAAGGTGTACAGGTCGGCGACGGGCAAGTGCTAGGCCTCGGACTAGAGTGAGCACTGGGCGTTGGTCTAGGGCCCGAGCTAGGGCTAGTGGGAGCGGCAGGCGTAGCGCTGTGGTAGGCATAGGGAAAGAGGTGGTTATGTGTAGCTGTAGGGCCAGGGGTAGGGGTAGGACTAGAGGTAGTGCAAGGCGTAGGCCTAGGGCGAGGGGGAGTGCTCGGGGTAGGGTTAGGTAAAGGGCTAGTGGATGGCAGAGGCTCACGGGCAGTGTTAGTGTTAGGGCTCATGTTAGGCCTAGGATTAGTGGTAGTGGTAGGGGTTGGCCGATGGCTAGGGGTATGTGTCAAGGGAGGGCTCCGTTTAGTCCTAGGACTCGGAACAGATGTAAGGTTGGATTCGGGTGTGGCTAAGGGTTTGTCCAGGGTGATTCCGTAGGACACGGGTTAGTGCTCTGGCTAACGGTAGGGCAAGGTGTACTGGTCGGCAACGGGCAAGTGGTAGGCCTCGGACTAGAGTGAGCACTGGGCGTTGGTCTAGGGCCGAGCTAGGGCTAGTGGGAGCGGTAGGCGATGCGCTGGGGTACGCATAGGGCAAGAGAGGGGTGTCGGTGTAAACCTAGGAGTAGGCCTAGGGCCAGTAGTTGGAGCTGTGGCTAGGGGTAGTGATGGGGTTGGGCCTATGGGTAGGGGTAGCTGTAGGGCTAGGTGTATGGGTAGGACTAGAGGTAGTGCTATGCGTAGGCCTAGGGCGATGGGTAGTGCTCGGGGTAGGATTAGGTGAAGGGCTAGTGGTTGGCAGAGGCCCACGGGCACTGTTAGTGTTAAGGCTCAAGTTAGGCCTAAAATTAGTAATAGTGGTAGGGGTTGGCCGAGGGCTAGGTGTAGGTGTCACGGGAGGGCTCCGTTTAGTCCTAGTACTCAAAACAGGTGTACGGCTGGATTCGGGTGTGGCTAAGGGTGGGTCCAGGGTGATTCCGTAGGACACGGGTTAGTGCTCTGGCTAACGGTATGGCAAGGTGTACTGGTCGGGGACGGGGAAATGCTAGGCCTCGGACTAGAGTGAGCACTGGGCGTTGGTCTAGGGCCGAGCTAGGGCTAGTGGGAGCGGTAGGCGAAGCGCTGGGGTAGGCATAGGGCAAGAGATGGGTGTCGGTGTAAACCTAGGAGTAGGCCTAGGGCCAGTAGTTGGAGCTGTGGCTAGGGGTAGGGATGGGCTTGGGCTTATGAGTAGGGGTAGCTGTAGGGCCAGGGGTAGGAGTAGGACTAGAGGTAGTGCTAGGCGTAGGCCTAGGGCGAGGTGTAGTGCTCGGGGTAGGATTAGGGGAAGGGCTAGTGGTTGGCAGAGGCTCACGGGCAGTGTTAGTGTTAGGGCTCATGTTAGGCCTAGGATTAGTGGTAGTGGTAGGGGTTGGCCGAGGGCTAGGTGTAGGTGTCACGGGAGGGCTCCGTTTAGTCCTAGGACTCAGAACAGGTGTAGGGCTCGATTCGGGTGTGACTAAGGGGGGGTCCAGGGTGATTCCGTAGGACACAAGTTAGTGCTCTGGATAACGGTAGGGCAAGGTGTACTGGTCGGAGATGGGCAAATGCTAGGCTTCGGACTAGAGTGAGCACTGGGCGTTGGTCTAGGGCCCGAACTAGGGCTAGTGGGAGCGGTAGGCGTAGCGCTGGGGTAGGCATAGGTCAAGAGGTGGGTGTCGGGGTAAACTTAGGAGTAGGCCTAGGGCCAGGATTTTGAGCTGTGGCTAGGGGTAGTGATGGGGTTGGGCCTATGGGTAGGGGTAGCTGTAGGGCCAGGTGTATGGGTAGGACTAGAGGTAGTGCTAGGCGTAGGCCTAGGGCGATGGGTAGTGCTCGCGGTAGGATTAGTTGAAGGGCTAGTGGTTGGCAGAGGCCCACGGGCACTGTTAGTATTAGGGCTAAAGTTAGGCCTAGGATTAGTAATAGTGGTAGGGGTTGGCCGAGGGCTAGGTGTAGGTGTCACGGGAGGGCTCCGTTTAGTCCTAGTACTCAAAACAGGTGTACGGCTGGATTCGGGTGTGGCTAAGGGTGGGTCCAGGGTGATTCCGTAGGACACGGGTTAGTGCTCTGGCTAACGGTATGGCAAGGTGTACTGGTCGGGGACGGGCAAATGCTAGGCCTCCGACTAGAGTGAGCACTGGGCGTTGGTCTAGGGCCGAGCTAGTGCTAGTGGGAGCGGTAGGCGAAGCGCTGGGGTAGGCATAGGGCAAGAGATGGGTGTCGGTGTAAACCTAGGGGTAGGCCTAGGGCCAGTAGTTGGAGCTGTGGCTAGGGGTTGGGATGGGGGTGGGCTTATGAGTAGGGGTAGCTGTAGGGCCAGGGGTAGGAGTAGGACTAGAGGTAGTGCTAGGCGTAGGCCTAGGGCGAGGGGTAGTGCTCGGGGTAGGATTAGGGGTAGGGCTAGTGGTTGGCAGAGGCTCACGGGCAGTGTTAGTGTTAGGGCTCATGTTAGGCCTAGGATTAGTGGTAGTTGTAGGGGTTGGCCGAGGGCTAGGTGTAGGTGTCACGGGAGGGCTCCGTTTAGTCCTAGGACTCAGAACAGGTGTAGGGCTCGATTCGGGTGTGGCTAGGGTGGGTCTAGGGTGATTCCGTAGGACACGGCTTAGTGCTCTGGCTAACTGTAGGGCAAAGTGTACTGGTCGGCGACGGGCAAGTAGTAGGCCTCGGACTAGAGTGAGCACTGGGCGTTGGTCTAGGGCCGAGCTAGTGCTAGTGGGAGCGGTAGGCGAAGCGCTGGGGTAGGCATAGGGCAAGAGATGGGTGTCGGTGTAAACCTAGGAGTAGGCCTAGGGCCAGTAGTTGGAGCTGTCGCTAGGGGTAGTGATGGGGGTGGGCTTATGAGTAGGGGTAGCTGTAGTGCCCGGGGTAGGGGTAGGACTAGAGGTAGTGCAAGGCGTAGGCCTAGGGCGAGGGGGAGTGCTCGGGGTAGGGTTAGGTAAAGGGCTAGTTGATGGCAGAGGCCCACGGGCAGTGTTATTGTTAGGGCTCATATTAGGCCTAGGATTAGTGGTATTGGTAGGGGTTAGCCGAGGGCTAGGGGTAGGTGTCAAGGGAGGGCTCCGTTTAGTCCCAGGACTCGGAACAGGTGTAGGGCTGGATTCGGGTGTGGCTAAGGTTGGGTACAGGGTGATTACGTGGGACACAGGTTAGTGTTCTGGCTAACGGTAGGGCAAGGTGTACAGGTCGGCGACGGGCAAGTGCTAGGCCTCGGACTAGAGTGAGCACTGGGCGTTGGTCTAGGGCCCGAGCTAGGGCTAGTGGGAGCGGCAGGCGTAGCGCTGTGGTAGGCATAGGGAAAGAGGTGGGTGTCGGGGTAAACAGAGGAGTAGGCCTAGGGACAGGTGTTGGAGCTGTGGCTAGGGGTAGGGATGGGGTGGGCCTATGGTTAGGTGTAGCTGTAGGGCCAGGGGTAGGAATAGGACTAGAGGTAGTGCAAGGCGTAGGCCTAGGGCGAGGGGGAGTGCTCGGGGTAGGGTTAGGTAAAGGGCTAGTGGATGGCAGAAGCCCACGGGCAGTGTTAGAGTTAGGGCTCATGTTAGGCCTAGGATTAGTGGTAGTGGTAGGGGTTGGCCGAGGGCTAGGGGTATGTGTCAAGGGAGGGCTCCGTTTAGTCCTAGGACTCGGAACAGATGTAAGGCTGGATTCGGGTGTGGCTAAGGGTGGGTCCAGGGTGATTCCGTAGGACACGGGTTAGTGCTCTGGCTAACGGTAGGGCAAGGTGTACTGGTCGGCAACGGGCAAGTGCTAGGCCTCGGACTAGAGTGAGCACTGGGCGTTGGTCTAGGTCCCGAGCTAGGGCTAGAGGGAGCGGTAGGCGTAGCGCTGGGGTAGGCATAGGTCAAGAGGTGGGTGTCGGGGTAAACTTAGGAGTAGGCCTAGGGCCAGGAGTTGGAGCTGTGGCTAGGGGTAGTGATGGGGTTGGGCCTATGGGTAGGGGTAGCTGTGGCTAGTTGTATGGGTAGGACTAGAGGTAGTGCTAGGCGTAGGCCTAGGGCGATGGGTAGTGCTCAGGGTAGGATTAGGTGAAGGGCTAGTGGTTGGCAGAGTCCCACGGGCACTGTTAGTGTTAGGGCTCAAGTTAGGCCTAGGATTAGTAATAGTGGTAGGGGTTGGCCGAGGGCTAGGTGTAGGTGTCACGGGAGGGCTCCGTTTAGTCCTAGTACTCAAAACAGGTGTACGGCTGGATTCGGGTGTGGCTAAGGGTGGGTCCAGGGTGATTCCGTAGGACACGGGTTAGTGCTCTGGCTAACGGTATGGAAAGGTGTACTGGTCGGGGACGGGCAAATGCTAGGCCTCGGACTAGAGTGAGCACTGGGCCTTGGTCTAGGGCCGAGCTAGCGATAGTGGGAGCGGCAGGCGTAGCGCTGTGGTAGGCATAGGGAAATAGGTGGGTGTCGGGGTAAACAGAGGAGTAGGCCTAGGGACAGGAGTTGGAGCTGTCGCTAGGGGTAGTGATGGGGGAGGGCTTATGAGTAGGGGTAGCTGTAGTGCCCGGGGTAGGGGTAGGACTAGAGGTAGTGCAAGGCGTAGGCCTAGGGCGAGGGGGAGTGCTCGGGGTAGGGTTAGGTAAAGGGCTAGTTGATGGCAGAGGCCCACGGGCAGTGTTATTGTTAGGGCTCATGTTAGGCCTAGGATTAGTGGTATTGGTAGGGGTTGGCCGAGGGCTAGGGGTAGGTGTCAAGGGAGGGCTCCGTTTAGTCCTAGGACTCGGAACAGGTGTAGGGCTG
Source organism: Rhinolophus hipposideros (assembly GCF_964194185.1). Lineage (NCBI taxonomy): Eukaryota > Metazoa > Chordata > Mammalia > Chiroptera > Rhinolophidae > Rhinolophus > Rhinolophus hipposideros. The sequence continues at coordinate 41,739 of NW_027669325.1, forward strand.
GATTCGGGTGTGGCTAAGGTTGGGTACAGGGTGATTACGTGGGACACAGGTTAGTGTTCTGGCTAACGGTAGGGCAAGGTGTACAGGTCGGCGACGGGCAAGTGCTAGGCCTCGGACTAGAGTGAGCACTGGGCGTTGGTCTAGGGCCCGAGCTAGGGCTAGTGGGAGCGGCAGGCGTAGCGCTGTGGTAGGCATAGGGAAAGAGGTGGTTATGTGTAGCTGTAGGGCCAGGGGTAGGGGTAGGACTAGAGGTAGTGCAAGGCGTAGGCCTAGGGCGAGGGGGAGTGCTCGGGGTAGGGTTAGGTAAAGGGCTAGTGGATGGCAGAGGCTCACGGGCAGTGTTAGTGTTAGGGCTCATGTTAGGCCTAGGATTAGTGGTAGTGGTAGGGGTTGGCCGATGGCTAGGGTTATGTGTCAAGGGAGGGCTCCGTTTAGTCCTAGGACTCGGAACAGATGTAAGGTTGGATTCGGGTGTGGCTAAGGGTTTGTCCAGGGTGATTCCGTAGGACACGGGTTAGTGCTCTGGCTAACGGTAGGGCAAGGTGTACTGGTCGGCAACGGGCAAGTGGTAGGCCTCGGACTAGAGTGAGCACTGGGCGTTGGTCTAGGGCCGAGCTAGGGCTAGTGGGAGCGGTAGGCGATGCGCTGGGGTACGCATAGGGCAAGAGAGGGGTGTCGGTGTAAACCTAGGAGTAGGCCTAGGGCCAGTAGTTGGAGCTGTGGCTAGGGGTAGTGATGGGGTTGGGCCTATGGGTAGGGGTAGCTGTAGGGCTAGGTGTATGGGTAGGACTAGAGGTAGTGCTATGCGTAGGCCTAGGGCGATGGGTAGTGCTCGGGGTAGGATTAGGTGAAGGGCTAGTGGTTGGCAGAGGCCCACGGGCACTGTTAGTGTTAAGGCTCAAGTTAGGCCTAAAATTAGTAATAGTGGTAGGGGTTGGCCGAGGGCTAGGTGTAGGTGTCACGGGAGGGCTCCGTTTAGTCCTAGTACTCAAAACAGGTGTACGGCTGGATTCGGGTGTGGCTAAGGGTGGGTCCAGGGTGATTCCGTAGGACACGGGTTAGTGCTCTGGCTAACGGTATGGCAAGGTGTACTGGTCGGGGACGGGGAAATGCTAGGCCTCGGACTAGAGTGAGCACTGGGCGTTGGTCTAGGGCCGAGCTAGGGCTAGTGGGAGCGGTAGGCGAAGCGCTGGGGTAGGCATAGGGCAAGAGATGGGTGTCGGTGTAAACCTAGGAGTAGGCCTAGGGCCAGTAGTTGGAGCTGTGGCTAGGGGTAGGGATGGGCTTGGGCTTATGAGTAGGGGTAGCTGTAGGGCCAGGGGTAGGAGTAGGACTAGAGGTAGTGCTAGGCGTAGGCCTAGGGCGAGGTGTAGTGCTCGGGGTAGGATTAGGGGAAGGGCTAGTGGTTGGCAGAGGCTCACGGGCAGTGTTAGTGTTAGGGCTCATGTTAGGCCTAGGATTAGTGGTAGTGGTAGGGGTTGGCCGAGGGCTAGGTGTAGGTGTCACGGGAGGGCTCCGTTTAGTCCTAGGACTCAGAACAGGTGTAGGGCTCGATTCGGGTGTGACTAAGGGGGGGTCCAGGGTGATTCCGTAGGACACAAGTTAGTGCTCTGGATAACGGTAGGGCAAGGTGTACTGGTCGGAGATGGGCAAATGCTAGGCTTCGGACTAGAGTGAGCACTGGGCGTTGGTCTAGGGCCCGAACTAGGGCTAGTGGGAGCGGTAGGCGTAGCGCTGGGGTAGGCATAGGGAAGAGGTTTGTGTCGGGTAAACTTAAGAGTAGGCCTAGGGACAGGAGTTGGAGCTGTCGCTAGGGGTAGTGATGGGGGTGGGCTTATGAGTAGGGGTAGCTGTAGTGCCCGGGGTAGGGGTAGGACTAGAGGTAGTGCAAGGCGTAGGCCTCGGGCGAGGGGGAGTGCTCGGGGTAGGGTTAGGTAAAGGGCTAGTGGATGGCAGAGGCCCACGGGCAGTGTTATTGTTAGGGCTCATGTTAGGCCTAGGATTAGTGGTATTGGTAGGGGTTGGCCGAGGGCTAGGGGTATGTGTCAAGGGAGGGCTTCGCTTAGTCCTAGGACTCGGAACAGATGTAAGGCTGGATTCGGGTGTGGCTAAGGGTGGGTCCAGGGTGATTCCGTAGGACACGGGTTAGTGCTCTGGCTAACGGTAGGGCAAGGTGTACTGGTGGGCAACGGGCAAGTGCTAGGCCTCGGACTAGAGTGAGCACTGGGCGTTGGTCTAGGTCCCGAGCTAGGGCTAGTGGGAGCGGTAGGCGTAGCGCTGGGGTAGGCATAGGTCAAGAGGTGGGTGTCGGGGTAAACTTAGGAGTAGGCCTAGGGCCAGGAGTTGGAGCTGTGGCTAGGGGTAGTGATGGGGTTGGGCCTATGGGTAGGGGTAGCTGTAGGGCTAGGTGTATGGGTAGGACTAGAGGTAGTGCTAGGCGTAGGCCTAGGGCGATGGGTAGTGCTCAGGGTAGGATTAGGTGAAGGGCTAGTGGTTGGCAGAGGCCCACGGGCACTGTTAGTGTTAGGGCTCAAGTTAGGCCTAGGATTAGTAATAGTGGTAGGGGTTGGCCGAGGGCTAGGTGTAGGTGTCACGGGAGGGCTCCGTTTAGTCCTAGTACTCAAAACAGGTGTACGGCTGGATTCGGGTGTGGCTAAGGGTGGGTCCAGGGTGATTCCGTAGGACACGGGTTAGTGCTCTGGCTAACGGTATGGAAAGGTGTACTGGTCGGGGACGGGCAAATGCTAGGCCTCGGACTAGAGTGAGCACTGGGCGTTGGTCTAGGGCCGAGCTAGCGTTAGTGGGAGCGGTAGGCGAAGCGCTGGGGTAGGCATAGGGCAAGAGATTGGTGTCGGTGTAAACCTAGGAGTAGGCCTAGGGCCAGTAGTTGGAGCTTTGTCTAGGGGTAGGGATGGGGGTGGGCTTATGAGTAGGGGTAGCTGTAGTGCCAGGGGTAGGGGTAGGACTAGAGGTAGTGCTAGGCGTAGGCCTAGGGCGAGGGGTAGTGCTCGGGGTAGGATTAGGGGATGGGCTAGTGGTTGGCAGAGGCTCACGGGCAGTGTTAGTGTTAGGGCTCATGTTAGTCCTAGGATTAGTGGTAGTGGTAGCGGTTGGCCGAGGGCTAGGTTTAGGTGTCACGGGAGGACTCCGGTTAGTCCTAGGACTCGGAACAGGTGTACTGCTGGATTCGGGTGTGGCTAGGGTGGGTCCAGGGTGATTCCGTAGGACACGGGTTAGTGCTCTGGCTAACTGTAGGGCAAAGTGTACTGGTCGGCGACGGGCAAGTGGTAGGCCTCGGACTAGAGTGAGCACTGGGCGTTGGTCTAGGACCCGAGCCAGGGCTAGTGGGAGCGGCAGGCGTAGCGCTGTGGTAGGCATAGGGAAAGAGGTGGGTGTCGGGGTAAACAGAGGAGTAGGCCTAGGGACAGGAGTTGGAGCTGTGGCTAGGGGTAGTGATGGGGTTGGGCCTATGGTTAGGTGTAGCTGTAGGGCCAGGGGTAGGGGTAGGACTAGAGGTAGTGCAAGGCGTAGGCCTAGGGCGAGGGGGAGTGCTCGGGGTAGGATTAGGGGATGGGCTAGTGGTTGGCAGAGGCTCACGGGCAGTGTTAGTGTTAGGGCTCATGTTAGTCCTAGGATTAGTGGTAGTGGTAGCGGTTGGCCGAGGGCTAGGTTTAGGTGTCAAGGGAGGGCTCCGTTTAGTCCTAGGACTCGGAACAGGTGTAGGGCTGGATTCGGGTGTGGCTAAGGTTGGGTACAGGGTGATTACGTGGGACACAGGTTAGTGTTCTGGCTAACGGTAGGGCAAGGTGTACAGGTCGGCGACGGGCAAGTGCTAGGCCTCGGACTAGAGTGAGCACTGGGCGTTGGTCTAGGGCCCGAGCTAGGGCTAGTGGGAGCGGCAGGCGTAGCGCTGTGGTAGGCATAGGGAAAGAGGTGGTTATGTGTAGCTGTAGGGCCAGGGGTAGGGGTAGGACTAGAGGTAGTGCAAGGCGTAGGCCTAGGGCGAGGGGGAGTGCTCGGGGTAGGGTTAGGTAAAGGGCTAGTGGATGGCAGAGGCTCACGGGCAGTGTTAGTGTTAGGGCTCATGTTAGGCCTAGGATTAGTGGTAGTGGTAGGGGTTGGCCGATGGCTAGGGTTATGTGTCAAGGGAGGGCTCCGTTTAGTCCTAGGACTCGGAACAGATGTAAGGTTGGATTCGGGTGTGGCTAAGGGTTTGTCCAGGGTGATTCCGTAGGACACGGGTTAGTGCTCTGGCTAACGGTAGGGCAAGGTGTACTGGTCGGCAACGGGCAAGTGGTAGGCCTCGGACTAGAGTGAGCACTGGGCGTTGGTCTAGGGCCGAGCTAGGGCTAGTGGGAGCGGTAGGCGATGCGCTGGGGTACGCATAGGGCAAGAGAGGGGTGTCGGTGTAAACCTAGGAGTAGGCCTAGGGCCAGTAGTTGGAGCTGTGGCTAGGGGTAGTGATGGGGTTGGGCCTATGGGTAGGGGTAGCTGTAGGGCTAGGTGTATGGGTAGGACTAGAGGTAGTGCTATGCGTAGGCCTAGGGCGATGGGTAGTGCTCGGGGTAGGATTAGGTGAAGGGCTAGTGGTTGGCAGAGGCCCACGGGCACTGTTAGTGTTAAGGCTCAAGTTAGGCCTAAAATTAGTAATAGTGGTAGGGGTTGGCCGAGGGCTAGGTGTAGGTGTCACGGGAGGGCTCCGTTTAGTCCTAGTACTCAAAACAGGTGTACGGCTGGATTCGGGTGTGGCTAAGGGTGGGTCCAGGGTGATTCCGTAGGACACGGGTTAGTGCTCTGGCTAACGGTATGGCAAGGTGTACTGGTCGGGGACGGGGAAATGCTAGGCCTCGGACTAGAGTGAGCACTGGGCGTTGGTCTAGGGCCGAGCTAGGGCTAGTGGGAGCGGTAGGCGAAGCGCTGGGGTAGGCATAGGGCAAGAGATGGGTGTCGGTGTAAACCTAGGAGTAGGCCTAGGGCCAGTAGTTGGAGCTGTGGCTAGGGGTAGGGATGGGCTTGGGCTTATGAGTAGGGGTAGCTGTAGGGCCAGGGGTAGGAGTAGGACTAGAGGTAGTGCTAGGCGTAGGCCTAGGGCGAGGTGTAGTGCTCGGGGTAGGATTAGGGGAAGGGCTAGTGGTTGGCAGAGGCTCATGGGCAGTGTTAGTGTTAGGGCTCATGTTAGGCCTAGGATTAGTGGTAGTGGTAGGGGTTGGCCGAGGGCTAGGTGTAGGTGTCACGGGAGGGCTCCGTTTAGTCCTAGGACTCAGAACAGGTGTAGGGCTCGATTCGGGTGTGACTAAGGGGGGGTCCAGGGTGATTCCGTAGGACACAAGTTAGTGCTCTGGATAACGGTAGGGCAAGGTGTACTGGTCGGAGATGGGCAAATGCTAGGCTTCGGACTAGAGTGAGCACTGGGCGTTGGTCTAGGGCCCGAACTAGGGCTAGTGGGAGCGGTAGGCGTAGCGCTGGGGTAGGCATAGGGAAGAGGTTTGTGTCGGGTAAACTTAAGAGTAGGCCTAGGGACAGGAGTTGGAGCTGTCGCTAGGGGTAGTGATGGGGGTGGGCTTATGAGTAGGGGTAGCTGTAGTGCCCGGGGTAGGGGTAGGACTAGAGGTAGTGCAAGGCGTAGGCCTCGGGCGAGGGGGAGTGCTCGGGGTAGGGTTAGGTAAAGGGCTAGTGAATGGCAGAGGCCCACGGGCAGTGTTATTGTTAGGGCTCATGTTAGGCCTAGGATTAGTGGTATTGGTAGGGGTTGGCCGAGGGCTAGGGGTATGTGTCAAGGGAGGGCTTCGCTTAGTCCTAGGACTCGGAACAGATGTAAGGCTGGATTCGGGTGTGGCTAAGGGTGGGTCCAGGGTGATTCCGTAGGACACGGGTTAGTGCTCTGGCTAACGGTAGGGCAAGGTGTACTGGTGGGCAACGGGCAAGTGCTAGGCCTCGGACTAGAGTGAGCACTGGGCGTTGGTCTAGGTCCCGAGCTAGGGCTAGTGGGAGCGGTAGGCGTAGCGCTGGGGTAGGCATAGGTCAAGAGGTGGGTGTCGGGGTAAACTTAGGAGTAGGCCTAGGGCCAGGAGTTGGAGCTGTGGCTAGGGGTAGTGATGGGGTTGGGCCTATGGGTAGGGGTAGCTGTAGGGCTAGGTGTATGGGTAGGACTAGAGGTAGTGCTAGGCGTAGGCCTAGGGCGATGGGTAGTGCTCAGGGTAGGATTAGGTGAAGGGCTAGTGGTTGGCAGAGGCCCACGGGCACTGTTAGTGTTAGGGCTCAAGTTAGGCCTAGGATTAGTAATAGTGGTAGGGGTTGGCCGAGGGCTAGGTGTAGGTGTCACGGGAGGGCTCCGTTTAGTCCTAGTACTCAAAACAGGTGTACGGCTGGATTCGGGTGTGGCTAAGGGTGGGTCCAGGGTGATTCCGTAGGACACGGGTTAGTGCTCTGGCTAACGGTATGGAAAGGTGTACTGGTCGGGGACGGGCAAATGCTAGGCCTCGGACTAGAGTGAGCACTGGGCGTTGGTCTAGGGCCGAGCTAGCGTTAGTGGGAGCGGTAGGCGAAGCGCTGGGGTAGGCATAGGGCAAGAGATTGGTGTCGGTGTAAACCTAGGAGTAGGCCTAGGGCCAGTAGTTGGAGCTTTGTCTAGGGGTAGGGATGGGGGTGGGCTTATGAGTAGGGGTAGCTGTAGTGCCAGGGGTAGGGGTAGGACTAGAGGTAGTGCTAGGCGTAGGCCTAGGGCGAGGGGTAGTGCTCGGGGTAGGATTAGGGGATGGGCTAGTGGTTGGCAGAGGCTCACGGGCAGTGTTAGTGTTAGGGCTCATGTTAGTCCTAGGATTAGTGGTAGTGGTAGCGGTTGGCCGAGGGCTAGGTTTAGGTGTCACGGGAGGACTCCGGTTAGTCCTAGGACTCGGAACAGGTGTACTGCTGGATTCGGGTGTGGCTAGGGTGGGTCCAGGGTGATTCCGTAGGACACGGGTTAGTGCTCTGGCTAACTGTAGGGCAAAGTGTACTGGTCGGCGACGGGCAAGTGGTAGGCCTCGGACTAGAGTGAGCACTGGGCGTTGGTCTAGGACCCGAGCCAGGGCTAGTGGGAGCGGCAGGCGTAGCGCTGTGGTAGGCATAGGGAAAGAGGTGGGTGTCGGGGTAAACAGAGGAGTAGGCCTAGGGACAGGAGTTGGAGCTGTGGCTAGGGGTAGTGATGGGGTTGGGCCTATGGTTAGGTGTAGCTGTAGGGCCAGGGGTAGGGGTAGGACTAGAGGTAGTGCAAGGCGTAGGCCTAGGGCGAGGGGGAGTGCTCGGGGTAGGGTTAGGTAAAGGGCTAGTGGATGGCAGAGGCCCACGGGCAGTGTTAGAGTTAGGGCTCATGTTAGGCCTAGGATTAGTGGTAGTGGTAGGGGTTGGCCGAGGGCTAGGGGTATGTGTCAAGAGAGGGCTCCGTTTAGTCCTAGGACTCGGAACAGATGTAAGGTTGGATTCGGGTGTGGCTAAGGGTGTGTCCAGGGTGATTCCGTAGGACACGGGTTAGTGCTCTGGCTAACGGTAGGGCAAGGTGTACTGGTCGGCAACGGGCAAGTGGTAGGCCTCGGACTAGAGTGAGCACTGGGCGTTGGTCTAGGGCCGAGCTAGGGCTAGTGGGAGCGGTAGGCGAAGCGCTGGGGTAGGCATAGGGCAAGAGAGGGGTGTCGGTGTAAACCTAGGAGTAGGCCTAGGGCCAGTAGTTGGAGCTGTGGCTAGGGGTAGGGATGGGGGTGGGCTTATGAGTAGGGGTAGCTGTAGTGCCCGGGGTAGAGGTAGGACTAGATGTAGTGCTAGGCGTAAGCCTAGGGTGAGGGGGAGTGCTCGGGGTAGGGTTAGGTGAAGGGCTAGTGGTTGGCAGAGGCCCACAAGCTGTGTTATTGTTAGGGCTCATGTTAGGCCTAGGATAAGTGGTAGTGGTAGAGGTTGGCTGAGGGCTAGGGGTAGGTGTCAAGGGAGGGCTCCGTTTAGTCCTAGGACTCGGAACAGGTGTAGGGCTGGATTCGGGTGTGGCTAAGGGTGGGTACAGGGTGATTTCGTGGGACACAGGTTAGTGTTCTGGCTAACGGTAGGGCAAGGTGTACAGGTCGGCGACGGGCAAGTGCTAGGCCTCGGACTAGAGTGAGCTTGGGCGTTGGTCTAGGGACCGAGCTAGGGCTAGTGGGAGCGGTAGGCGTAGCGCTGGGGTAGGCATAGGGCAAGAGGTGGGTGTCGGGGTACACTTAGGAGTAGGCCTAGGGCCAGGAGTTGGAGCTGTGGCTAGGGGTAGTGATGGGGTTGGGCCTATGGGTAGGGGTAGCTGTAGGGCTAGGTGTATGGGTAGGACTAGAGGTAGTGCTAGGCGTAGGCCTAGGGCGATGGATAGTGCTCGGTGTAGGATTAGGTGAAGGGCTAGTGGTTGGCAGAGGCCCACGTGCACTGTTAGTGTTAGGGCTCAAGTTAGGCCTAAAATTAGTAATAGTGGTAGGGGTTGGCCGAGGGTAGGTGTAGGTGTCACGGGAGGGCTCCGTTTAGTCCTAGTACTCAAAACAGGTGTACGGCTGGATTCGGGTGTGGCTAAGGGTGGGTCCAGGGTGATTCCGTAGGACACGGGTTAGTGCTCTGGCTAACGGTATGGCAAGGTGTACTGGTCGGGGACGGGCAAATGCTAGGCCTCGGACTAGAGTGAGCACTGGGCGTTGGTCTAGGGCCGAGCTAGGGCTAGTGGGAGCGGTAGGCGAAGCGCTGGGGTAGGCATAGGGCAAGAGATGGGTGTCGGTGTAAACCTAGGAGTAGGCCTAGGGCCAGTAGTTGGAGCTGTGGCTAGGGGTAGGGATGGGGGTGGGCTTATGAGTAGGGGTAGCTGTAGGGCCAGGGGTAGGAGTAGGACTAGAGGTAGTTCTAGGCGTAGGCCTAGGGCGAGGTGTAGTGCTCGGGGTAGGATTAGGGGAAGGGCTAGTGGTTGGCAGAGGCTCACGGGCAGTGTTAGTGTTAGGGCTCTTGTTAGGCCTAGGATTAGTGGTAGTGGTAGGGGTTGGCCGAGGGCTAGGTGTAGGTGTCACGGGAGGGCTCCGTTTAGTCCTAGGACTCAGAACAGGTGTAGGGCTCGATTCGGGTGTGACTAAGGGGGGGTCCAGGGTCATTCCATAGGACACGGGTTAGTGCTCTGGATAACGGTAGGGCAAGGTGTACTGGTCGGAGATGGGCAAATGCTAGGCTTCGGACTAGAGTGAGCACTGGGCGTTGGTCTAGGGCCCGAACTAGGGCTAGTGGGAGCGGTAGGCGTAGCGCTGGGGTAGGCATAGGGAAGAGGTTTGTGTCGGGTAAACTTAAGAGTAGGCCTAGGGACAGGAGTTGGAGCTGTCGCTAGGGGTAGTGATGGGGGTGGGCTTATGAGTAAGGGTAGCTGTAGTGCCCGGGGTAGGGGTAGGACTAGAGGTAGTGCAAGGCGTAGGCCTAGGGCGAGGGGGAGTGCTCGGGGTAGGGTTAGGTAAAGGGCTAGTGGATGGCAGAGGCCCACGGGCAGTGTTATTGTTAGGGCTCATGTTAGGCCTAGGATTAGTGGTATTGGTAGGGGTTGGCCGAGGGCTAAAGGTAGGTGTCAAGGGAGGGCTCCGTTTATTCCTAGGACTCGGAACAGGTGTAGGGCTGGATTCGGGTGTGGCTAAGGGTGGGTACAGGGTGATTACGTGGGACACAGGTTAGTGTTCTGGCTAACGGTAGGGCAAGGTGTACAGGTCGGCGACGGGCAAGTGCTAGGCCTCGGACTAGAGTGAGCACTGGGCGTTGGTCTAGGGCCCGAGCTAGGGCTAGTGGGAGCGGCAGGCATAGCGCTGTGGTAGGCATAGGGAAAGAGGTGGGTGTCGGGGTAAACAGAGGAGTAGGCCTAGGGACAGGTGTTGGAGCTGTGGCTAGGGGTAGGGATGGGGTGGGCCTATGGTTAGGTGTAGCTGTAGGGCCAGGGTTAGGAATAGGACTAGAGGTAGTGCAAGGCGTAGGCCTAGGGCGAGGGGGAGTGCTCGGCGTAGGGTTAGGTAAAGGGCTAGTGGATGGCAGAAGCCCACGGGCAGTGTTAGAGTTAGGGCTCATGTTAGGCCTAGGATTAGTTGTAGTGGTAGGGGTTGGCCGAGGGCTAGGGGTATGTGTCAAGGGAGGGCTCCGTTTAGTCCTAGGACTCAAAACAGGTGTACGGCTGGATTCGGGTGTGGCTAAGGGTGGGTCCAGGGTGATTCCGTAGGACACGGGTTAGTGCTCTGGCTAACGGTAGGGCAAGGTGTACTGGTCGGCAACGGGCAAGTGCTAGGCCTCGGACTAGAGTGAGCACTGGGTGTTGGTCTAGGTCCCGAGCTAGGGCTAGAGGGAGCAGTAGGCGTAGCGCTGGGGTAGGCATAGGTCAAGAGGTGGGTGTCGGGGTAAACTTAGGAGTAGGCCTAGGGCCAGGAGTTGGAGCTGTGGCTAGGGGTAGTGATGGGGTTGGGCCTATTGGTAGGGGTAGCTGTAGGGCTAGGTGTATGGGTAGGACTAGAGGTAGTGCTAGGCGTAGGCCTAGGGCGATGGGTAGTGCTCAGGGTAGGATTAGGTGAAGGGCTAGTGGTTGGTAGAGGCCCACGGGCACTGTTAGTGTTAGGGCTCAAGTTAGGCCTAGGATTAGTAATAGTGGTAGGGGTTGGCCGAGGGCTAGGTGTAGGTGTCACGGGAGGGCTCCGTTTAGTCCTAGTACTCAAAACAGGTGTACGGCTGGATTCGGGTGTGGCTAAGGGTGGGTCCAGTGTGATTCCGTAGGACACGGGTTAGTGCTCTGGCTAACGGTATGGAAAGGTGTACTGGTCGGGGACGGGCAAATGCTAGGCCTCGGACTAGAGTGAGCACTGGGCGTTGGTCTAGGGCCGAGCTAGCGTTAGTGGGAGCGGCAGGCGTAGCGCTGTGGTAGGCATAGGGAAAGAGGTGGGTGTCGGGGTAAACAGAGGAGTAGGCCTAGGGACAGGAGTTGGAGCTGTCGCTAGGGGTAGTGATGGGGGAGGGCTTATAGTAGGGGTAGCTGTAGTGCCCGGGGTAGGGGTAGGACTAGAGGTAGTGCAAGGCGTAGGCCTAGGGCGAGGGGGAGTGCTCGGGGTAGGGATAGGTAAAGGGCTAGTTGATGGCAGAGGCCCACGGGCAGTGTTATTGTTAGGGCTCATGTTAGGCCTAGGATTAGTGGTATTGGTAGGGGTTGGCCGAGGGCTAGGGGTAGGTGTCAAGGGAGGGCTCCGTTTAGTCCTAGGACTCGGAACAGGTGTAGGGCTGGATTCGGGTGTGGCTAAGGTTGGGTACAGGGTGATTACGTGGGACACAGGTTAGTGTTCTGGCTAACGGTAGGGCAAGGTGTACAGGTCGGCGACGGGCAAGTGCTAGGCCTCGGACTAGAGTGAGCACTGGGCGTTGTTCTAGGGCCCGAGCTAGGGCTAGTGGGAGCGGCAGGCGTAGCGCTGTGGTAGGCATAGGGAAAGAGGTGGTTATGTGTAGCTGTAGGGCCCGGGGTAGGGGTAGGACGAGAGGTAGTGCAAGGCGTAGGCCTAGGGCGAGGGGGAGTGCTCGGGGTAGGGTTAGGTAAAGGGCTAGTGGATGGCAGAGGCTCACGGGCAGTGTTAGAGTTAGGGCTCATGTTAGGCCTAGGATTATTGGTATTGGTAGGGGTTGGCCGAGGGCTAGGGGTATGTGTCAAGGGAGGGCTCCGTTTAGTCCTAGGACTCGGAACAGATGTAAGGCTGGATTCGGGTGTGGCTAAGGGTGGGTCCAGGGTGATTCCGTAGGACACGGGTTAGTGCTCTGGCTAACTGTAGGGCAAAGTGTACTGATCGGCGACGGGCAATTGGTAGGCCTCGGACTAGAGTGAGCACTGGGCGTTGGTCTAGGGCCCGAGCTAGGGCTAATGGGAGCGGCAGGCGTAGCGCTGTGGTAGGCATAGGGCAAGAGATGGGTGTCGGTGTAGACCTAGGAGTAGGCTTAGGGCCAGTAGTTGGAGCTGTGTCTAGGGGTAGGGATGGGGGTGGGCTTATGAGTAGGTGTAGCTGTAGGGCCAGGGGTAGGGGTAGGACTAGAGGTAGTGCTAGGCGTAAGCCTAGGGCGAGGGGTAGTGCTCGGGGTAGGATTAGGGGAAGGGCTAGTGGTTGGCAGAGGCTCACGGGCAGTGTTAGTGTTAGGGCTCATGTTAGTTTTAGGATTAGTGGTAGTAGTAGGGGTTGGCCGAGGGCTAGGTTTAGGTGTCACGGGAGGGCTCCGGTTAGTCCTAGGACTCGGAACAGGTGTAGGGCTGGATTCGGGTGTGGCTAAGTGTGGGTCCAAGGTGATTCCGTAGGACACGGGTTAGTGCTCTGGATAACGGTAGGGCAAGGTGTACTGGTCGGAGATGGGCAAATGCTAGGCTTCGGACTAGAGTGAGCACTGGGTGTTGGTCTAGGGCCCGAACTAGGGCTAGTGGGAGCGGTAGGCGTAGCGCTGGTGTAGGCATAGGGCAAGAGGTTTGTGTCGGGGTAAACTTAGGAGTAGGCCTAGGGCCAAGAGTTGGAGCTGTGGCTAGGGGTATGGATTGGGTGGGCCTATGGTTAGGGGTAGCTGTAGGGCCCGGGGTAGGTGTAGGACTAGAGGTAGTGCTAGGCGTAGGCCTAGGGCGAAGGGGAGTGCTCGGGGTAGGATTAGGTGAAGGGCTAGTGGTTGGCAGAGGCCCACGGGCAGTGTTAGGTTTAGGGCTCATGTTAGGACTAGGATTAGTGGTAGTGGTAGGGGTTGGCCGAGGATTAGGGGTAGCTGTCACGGGAAAACTCTGGTTAGTCCTAGGACTTGATACAGCTGTAGGGCTGGATTCGGGTGTGGCTAAGGGTGGATCCAGGGTGATTCCGTAGGACACGGGTTAGTGCTCTGGCTAATGGTATGGCAAGGTGTACTGGTCGGGGATGGGCAAATGCTAGGCCTCGGACTAGAGTGAGCACTGGGCGTTGGTCGAGGGCCGAGCTAGGGTTAGTGGGAGCGGTAGGCGAAGCGCTGGGGTAGGCATAGGGCAAGAGATGGGTGTCGGTGTAAACCTAGGAGTAGGCCTAGGGCCAGTAGTTGGAGCTGTGTCTAGAGGTAGGGATGGGGGTGGGCTTATGAGTAGGTGTAGCTGTAGGGCCAGGGGTAGGGGTAGGACTAGAGGTAGTGCTAGGCGTAAGCCTAGGGCGAGGGGGAGTGCTCGGGGTAGGATTAGGGGAAGGGCTAGTGGTTGGCAGAGGCTCACGGGCAGTGTTAGTGTTAGGGCTCATGTTAGGCCTAGGATTAGTGGTAGTGGTAGGGGTTGGCCGAGGGCTAGGTGTAGGTGTCACGGGAGGGCTCCGTTTAGTCCTAGGACTCAGAACAGGTGTAGGGCTGGATTCTGGTGTGACTAAGGGTGGGTCCAGGGTGATTCCGTAGGACACGGTTAGTGCTCTGGATAACGGTAGGGCAAGGTGTACTGGTCGGAGATGGGCAAATGCTAGGCTTCGGACTAGAGTGAGCACTGGGCGTTGGTCTAGGGCCCGAGCCAGGGCTAGTGGGAGCGGCAGGCGTAGCGCTGTGGTAGGCATAGGGAAAGAGGTGGGTGTCGGGGTAAACAGAGGAGTAGGCCTAGGGACAGGTGTTGGAGCTGTGGCTAGGGGTAGGGATGGGGTGGGCCTATGGTTAGGTGTAGCTGTAGGGCCAGGGGTAGGAATAGGACTAGAGGTAGTGCAAGGCGTAGGCCTAGGGCGAGGGGGAGTGCTCGGGGTAGGGTTAGGTGAAGGGCTAGTGGTGGCAGAGGCCTACGGGCAGTGTTAGTGTTAGGGCTCATGTTAGGCCTAGGATTAGTGGTAGTAGTAGGGGTTGGCCGAGGGCTAGGTGTAGGTGTCAAGGGAGGGCTCCGTTAAGTCCTAGGACTCGGAACAGGTGTAGGGCTGGATTCGGGTGTGGCTAAGGGTGGGTACCGGTTGATTTCGTGGGACACAGGTTAGTGTTCTGGCTAACGGTAGGGCATGGTGTACTGGTCGGCGACGGGCAAGTGCTAGGCCTCGGACTAGAGTGAGCACTGGGCGTTTGTCTAGGTCCCGAGCTAGGGCTAGTGGGAGCGGTAGGCGTAGCGCTGGGGTAGGCATAGGGCAAGAGGTGGGTGTCGGGGTACCCTTAGGAGTAGGCCTAGGGCCAGGAGTTGGAGCTGTGGCTAGGGGTAGGGATGGGGGTGAACCTATGGGTAGGGGTAGCTGTAGGGCCAGGGGTAGGGGTAGGACTAGAGGTAGTGCTAGGCGTAGGCCTAGGGCGAAGGGGAGTGCTCGGGGTAGGATTAGGTGAAGGGCTAGTGGTTGGCAGAGGCCCACGGGCAGTGTTAGGTTTAGGGCTCATGTTAGGACTAGGATTAGTGGTAGTGGTAGGGGTTGGCCGAGGATTAGGGGTAGCTGTCACGGGAAAACTCTGGTTAGTCCTAGGACTTGATACAGCTGTAGGGCTGGATTCCGGTGTGGCTAAGGGTGGGTCCAGGGTGATTCCGTAGGACACGGGTTAGTGCTCTGGCTAACGGTAGGGCAAGGTGTACTGGTCGGCAACGGGCAAGTGGCAGGCCTCGGACTAGATTGAGCACTGGGCGTTGGTCTAGGTCCCGAGCTAGGGCTAGTGGGAGCGGTAGGCGTAGCGCTGGGGTAGGCATAGGTCAAGAGGTGGGTGTCGGGGTAAACTTAGGAGTAGGCCTAGGGCCAGAGTTGGAGCTGTGGCTAGGGGTAGTGATGGGGTTGGGCCTATGGGTAGGGGTAGCTGTAGGGCCAGGTGTATGGGTAGGACTAGAGGTAGTGCTAGGCGTAGGCCTAGGGCGATGGGTAGTGCTCAGGGTAGGATTAGGTGAAGGGCTAGTGGTTGGCAGAGGCCCACGGGCACTGTTAGTGTTAGGGCTCAAGTTAGGCTTAGGATTAGTAATAGTGGTAGGGGTTGGCCGAGGGCTAGGTTTAGGTGTCACGGGAGGGCTCCGTTTAGTCCTTGTACTCAAAACAGGTGTACGGCTGGATTCGGGTGTGGCTAAGGGTGGGTCCAGGGTGATTCCGTAGGACACGCGTTAGTGCTCTGGCTAACGGTATGGCAAGGTGTACTGGTCGGAAACGAGCAAATGCTAGGCCTCGGACTAGTGTGAGCACTGGGTGTTGGTCTAGGGCCGAGCTAGGGCTAGTGGGAGCGGTAGGCGAAGCGCTGGGGTAGGCATAGGGCAAGAGATGGGTGTCGGTGTAAACCTAGGAGTCGGCCTAGGGCCAGTAATTGGAGCTGTGTCTAGGGGTAGGGATGGGGGTGGGCTTATAGGTAGGGGTAGCTGTAGGGCCAGGGGTAGGGGTAGGACTAGAGGTAGTGCTAGGCGTAGGCCTAGGGCGAGGGGTAGTGCTCGGGGTAGGATTAGGGGAAGGGCTAGTGGTTGGCAGAGGCTCACGGGCAGTGTTAGTGTTAGGGCTCATGTTAGTCCTAGGATTAGTGGTAGTGGTAGGGGATGGCCGAGGGCTAGGTTTAGGTGTCACGGGAGGGCTCCGGTTAGTCCTAGGACTCGGAACAGGTGTAGGGCTGGATTCGGGTGTGGCTAAGTGTGGGTCCAAGGTGATTCCGTAGGACACGGGTTAGTGCTCTGGATAACGGTAGGGCAAAGTGTACTGGTCGGCGACGGGCAAGTGGTAGGCCTCGGAGTAGAGTGAGCACTGGGCTTTGGTCTAGGGCCCGAGCCAGGGCTAGTGGGAGCGGTAGGCGTAGCGCTGGGGTAGGCACAGAGCAAGAGGTGGGTGTCGGGGTCAACCTAGGAGTAGGCCTAGGGCCAGGTGTTGGAGCTGTGGCTAGGGGTAGGGATGGGGTGGGCCTATGGTTAGGTGTAGCTGTAGGGCCAGGGGTAGGGGTAGGACTAGAGGTAGTGCAAGGCGTAGGCCTAGGGCGAGGGGGAGTGCTCGGGGTAGGGTTAGGTAAAGGGCTAGTGGATGGCAGAGGCCCACGGGCAGTGTTAGAGTTAGGGCTCATGTTAGGCCTAGGATTAGTGGTAGTGGTAGGGTTGGCCGAGGGCTAGGGGTATGTGTCAAGGGAGGGCTCCGTTTAGTCCTAGGACTCGGAACAGATGTAAGGCTGGATTCGGGTGTGGCTAAGGGTGGGTCCAGGGTGATTACGTAGGACACGGGTTAGTGCTCTGGCTAACTGTAGGGCAAAGTGTACTGATCGGCGACGGGCAATTGGTAGGCCTCGGACTAGAGTGAGCACTGGGCGTTGGTCTAGGGCCCGAGCTAGGGCTAGTGGGAGCGGCAGGCGTAGCGCTGTGGTAGGCATAGGGCAAGAGATGGGTGTCGGTGTAAACCTAGGAGTAGGCATAGGGCCAGTAGTTGGAGCTGTGTCTAGGGGTAGGGCTGTGGGTGGGCTTATGAGTAGGGGTAGCTGTAGGGCCAGGGGTAGGGGTAGGACTAGAGGTAGTGCTAGGCGTAGGCCTAGGGCGAGGGGTAGTGCTCGGGGTAGGATTAGGGGAAGGGCTAGTGGTTGGCAGAGGCTCACGGGCAGTGTTAGTGTTAGGGCTCATGTTAGTTTTAGGATTAGTGGTAGTAGTAGGGGTTGGCCGAGGGCTAGGTTTAGGTGTCACGGGAGGGCTCCGGTTAGTCCTAGGACTCGGAACAGGTGTAGGGCTGGATTCGGGTGTGGCTAAGTGTGGGTCCAAGGTGATTCCGTAGGACACGGGTTAGTGCTCTGGATAACGGTAGGGCAAGGTGTACTGGTCGGAGATGGGCAAATGCTAGGCTTCGGACTAGAGTGAGCACTGGGTGTTGGTCTAGGGCCCGAACTAGGGCTAGTGGGAGCGGTAGGCGTAGCGCTGGTGTAGGCATAGGGCAAGAGGTTTGTGTCGGGGTAAACTTAGGAGTAGGCCTAGGGCCAGGAGTTGGAGCTGTGGCTAGGGGTATGGATTGGGGTGGGCCTATGGTTAGGGGTAGCTGTAGGGCCCGGGGTAGGTGTAGGACTAGAGGTAGTGCTAGGCGTAGGCCTAGGGCGAAGGGGAGTGCTCGGGGTAGGATTAGGTGAAGGGCTAGTGGTTGGCAGAGGCCCACGGGCAGTGTTAGGTTTAGGGCTCATGTTAGGACTAGGATTAGTGGTAGTGGTAGGGGTTGGCCGAGGATTAGGGGTAGCTGTCACGGGAAAACTGGTTAGTCCTAGGACTTGATACAGCTGTAGGGCTGGATTCGGGTGTGGCTAAGGGTGGATCCAGGGTGATTCCGTAGGACACGGGTTAGTGCTCTGGCTAATGGTATGGCAAGGTGTACTGGTCGGGGATGGGCAAATGCTAGGCCTCGGACTAGAGTGAGCACTGGGCGTTGGTCGAGGGCCGAGCTAGGGTTAGTGGGAGCGGTAGGCGAAGCGCTGGGGTAGGCATAGGGCAAGAGATGGGTGTCGGTGTAAACCTAGGAGTAGGCCTAGGGCCAGTAGTTGGAGCTGTGTCTAGAGGTAGGGATGGGGGTGGGCTTATGAGTAGGTGTAGCTGTAGGGCCAGGGGTAGGGGTAGGACTAGAGGTAGTGCTAGGCGTAAGCCTAGGGCGAGGGGGAGTGCTCGGGGTAGGATTAGGGGAAGGGCTAGTGGTTGGCAGAGGCTCACGGGCAGTGTTAGTGTTAGGGCTCATGTTAGGCCTAGGATTAGTGGTAGTGGTAGGGGTTGGCCGAGGGCTAGGTGTAGGTGTCACGGGAGGGCTCCGTTTAGTCCTAGGACTCAGAACAGGTGTAGGGCTGGATTCTGGTGTGACTAAGGGTGGGTCCAGGGTGATTCCGTAGGACACGGTTAGTGCTCTGGATAACGGTAGGGCAAGGTGTACTGGTCGGAGATGGGCAAATGCTAGGCTTCGGACTAGAGTGAGCACTGGGCGTTGGTCTAGGGCCCGAGCCAGGGCTAGTGGGAGCGGCAGGCGTAGCGCTGTGGTAGGCATAGGGAAAGAGGTGGGTGTCGGGGTAAACAGAGGAGTAGGCCTAGGGCCAGGAATTGGAGCTGTGGCTAGGGGTAGGGATGGGGGTGGGCCTATGGGTAGGGGTAGCTGTAGGGCCAGGGGTAGGGGTAGGACTAGAGGTAGTGCTAGGCGTAGGCCTAGGGCGAGGGGGAGTGCTCGGGGTAGGGTTAGGTGAAGTGCTAATGGTTGGCAGAGGCCCACGGGCAGTGTTAGTGTTAGGGCTCATGTTAGGCCTAGGATTAGTGGTAGTGGTAGGGTTGGCCGAGGGCTAGGTTTAGGTGTCACGGGAGGGCTCCGGTTAGTCCTAGGACTCGGAACAGGTGAAGGGCTGGATTCGGGTGTGGCTAGGGTGGGTCCAGGGTGATTCCGTAGGACACGGGTTAGTGCTCTGGCTAACTGTAGGGCAAAGTGTACTGGTCGGCGACGGGCAAGTGGTAGGCCTCGGACTAGAGTGAGCACTGGGCGTTGGTCTAGGGCCAGAGCTAGGGCTAGTGGGAGCGGCAGGCGTAGCGCTGTGGTAGGCATAGGGAAAGAGGTGGTTGTCGGGGTAAACAGAGGAGTAGGCCTAGGGACAGGTGTTGGAGATGTGGCTAGGTGTAGGGATGGGGTGGGCCTATGGTTAGGTGTAGCTGTAGGGCCAGGGGTAGGGGTAGGACTAGAGGTAGTGCAAGGCGTAGGCCTAGGGCGAGGGGGTGTGCTCGGGGTAGGGTTAGGTAAAGGGGTAGTGGATGGCAGAGGCCCACGGGCAGTGTTAGAGTTAGGGCTCATGTTAGGCCTAGGATTAGTGGTAGTGGTAGGGGTTGGCCGAGGGCTAGGTTTAGGTGTCACGGGAGGGCTCCGGTTAGTCCTAGGACTCGGAACAGGTGTAGGGCTGGATTCGGGTGTGGCTAGGGTGGGTCCAGGGTGATTCCGTAGGACACGGGTTAGTGCTCTGGCTAACTGTAGGGCAAAGTGTACTGGTCGGCGACGGGCAAGTGGTAGGCCTCGGAGTAGAGTGAGCACTGGGCTTTGGTCTAGGGCCCGAGCCAGGGCTAGTGGGAGCGGCAGGCGTAGCGCTGTGGTAGGCATAGGGAAAAAGGTGGGTGTCGGGGTAAACAGAGGAGTAGGCCTAGGGACAGGAGTTGGAGCTGTGGCTAGGTGTAGTGATGGGGTTGGGCCTATGGTTAGGGGTAGCTGTAGGGCCCGGGGTAGGGGTAGGACTAGAGGTAGTGCTAGGCGTAAGCCTAGGGCGAGGGGGAGTGCTCGGAGTAGGGTTAGGTGAAGGGCTAGTGGTGGCAGAGGCCTACGGGCAGTGTTAGTGTTATGGCTCATTTTAGGCCTAGGATTAGTGGTAGTAGTAGGGGTTGGCCGGGGGCTAGGTGTAGGTGTCAAGGGAGGGCTCCGTTAAGTCCTAGGACTCGGAACAAGTGTAGGGCTGGATTCGGGTGTGGCTAAGGGTGGGTACCGGTTGATTTCGTGGGACACAGGTTAGTGTTCTGGCTAACGGTAGGGCAAGGTGTACTGGTCGGCGACGGGTAAGTGCTTGGCCTCGGACTAGAGTGAGTACTGGGCGTTTGTCTAGGGCCCGAGCTAGGGCTAGTGGGAGCGTTAGGCGTAGCGCTGGGGTAGGCACAGAGCAAGAGGTGGGTGTCGGGGTCAACCTAGGAGTAGGCCTAGGGCCAGGTGTTGGAGCTGTGGCTAGGGGTAGGGATGGGGTGGGCCTATGGTTAGGTGTAGCTGTAGGGCCAGGGGTAGGGGTAGGACTAGAGGTAGTGCAAGGCGTAGGCCTAGGGCGAGGGGGAGTGCTCGGGGTAGGGTTAGGTAAAGGGCTAGTGGATGGCAGAGGCCCACGGGCAGTGTTAGAGTTAGGGCTCATGTTAGGCCTAGGATTAGTGGTAGTGGTAGGGTTGGCCGAGGGCTAGGGGTATGTGTCAAGGGAGGGCTCCGTTTAGTCCTAGGACTCGGAACAGATGTAAGGCTGGATTCGGGTGTGGCTAAGGGTGGGTCCAGGGTGATTCCGTAGGACACGGGTTAGTGCTCTGGCTAACTGTAGGGCAAAGTGTACTGATCGGCGACGGGCAATTGGTAGGCCTCGGACTAGAGTGAGAACTGGGCGTTGGTCTAGGGCCGAGCTAGGGCTAGTGGGAGCGGTAGGCGAAGCGCTGGGGTAGGCATAGGGCAAGAGATGGGTGTCGGTGTAAACCTAGGAGTAGGCCTAGGGCCAGTAGTTGGAGCTGTGGCTAGAGGTAGGGATGGGGGTGGGCTTATGAGTAGGGGTAGCTGTAGGGCCAGGGGTAGGAGTAGGACTAGAGGTAGTGCTAGGCGTAGGCCTAGGGCGAGGGGTAGTGCTCGGGGTAGGATTAGGGGAAGGGCTAGTGGTTGGCAGAGGCTCACGGGCAGTGTTAGTGTTAGGGCTCATGTTAGGCCTAGGATTAGTGGTAGTGGTAGGGGTTGGCCGAGGGCTAGGTGTAGGTGTCACGGGAGGGCTCCGGTTAGTCCTAGGACTCGGAACAGGTGTAGGGCTGATTCTGGGGTGACTAAGGGTGGGTCCAAGGTGATTCCGTAGGACACGGGTTAGTGCTCTGGATAACGGTAGGGCAAGGTGTACTGGTCGGAGATGGGCAAATGCTAGGCTTCAAACTAGAGTGAGCACTGGGTGTTGGTCTAGGGCCCGAACTAGGGCTAGTGGGAGCGGTAGGCGTAGCGCTGGGGTAGGCATAGGGCAAGAGGTTTGTGTCGGGGTAAACTTAGGAGTAGGCCTAGGGCCAGGAGTTGGAGCTGTGGCTAGGGGTATGGATTGGGGTGGGCCTATGGTTAGGGGTAGCTGTAGGGCCCGGGGTAGGTGTAGGACTAGAGGTAGTGCTAGGCGTAGGCCTAGGGCGAAGGGGAGTGCTCGGGGTAGGATTAGGTGAAGGGCTAGTGGTTGGCAGAGGCCCACGGGCAGTGTTAGGTTTAGGGCTCATGTTAGGACTAGGATTAGTGTTAGTGGTAGGGGTTGGCCGAGGATTAGGGGTAGCTGTCACGGGAAAACTCTGGTTAGTCCTAGGACTTGATACAGCTGTAGGGCTGGATTCTGGTGTGGCTAAGGGTGGATCCAGGGTGATTCCGTAGGACACGGGTTAGTGCTCTGGCTAATGGTATGGCAAGGTGTACTGGTCGGGGACGGGCAAATGCTAGGCCTCGGACTAGAGTGAGCACTGGGCGTTGGTCGAGGGCCGAGCTAGGGTTAGTGGGAGCGGTAGGCGAAGCGCTGGGGTAGGCATAGGGCAAGAGATGGGTGTCGGTGTAAACCTAGGAGTAGGCCTAGGGCCAGTATTTGGAGCTGTGTCTAGAGGTAGGGATGGGGGTGGGCTTATGAGTAGGTGTAGCTGTAGGGCCAGGGGTAGGGGTAGGACTAGAGGTAGTGCTAGGCGTAAGCCTAGGGCGAGGGGGAGTGCTCGGGTTGGGTTAGGTGAAGGGCTAGTGGTGGCAGAGGCCTACGGGCAGTGTTAGTGTTAGGGCTCATGTTAGGCCTAGGATTAGTGGTAGTAGTAGGGGTTGGCCGAGGGCTAGGTGTACGTGTCAAGGGAGGGCTCCGTTAAGTCCTCGACTCGGAACAAGTGTAGGGCTGGATTCGGGTGTGGCTAAGGGTGGGTACCGGTTGATTTCGTGGGACACAGGTTAGTGTTCTGGCTAACGGTAGGGCAAGGTGTACTGGTCGGCGACGGGTAAGTGCTAGGCCTCGGACTAGAGTGAGCACTGGGCGTTTGTCTAGGGCCCGAGCTAGGGCTAGTGGGAGCGGTAGGCGTAGCGCTGGGGTAGGCACAGAGGAAGAGGTGGGTGTCGGGGTCAACCTAGGAGTAGGCCTAGGGCCAGGTGTTGGAGCTGTGGCTAGGGGTAGGGATGGGGTGGGCCTATGGTTAGGTGTAGCTGTAGGGCCAGGGGTAGGGGTAGGACTAGAGGTAGTGCTAGGCGTAGGCCTAGGGCGAGGGGTAGTGCTCGGGGTAGGATTAGGGGAAGGGCTAGTGGTTGGCAGAGGCTCACGGGCAGTGTTAGTGTTAGGGCTCATGTTAGGCCTAGGATTAGTGGTAGTGGTAGTGGTTGGCCGAGGGCTAGGTGTAGGTGTCACGGGAGGGCTCCGTTTAGTCCTAGGACTCAGAACAGGTGTAGGGCTGGATTCTGGTGTGACTAAGGGTGGGTCCAGGGTGATTCCGTAGGACACGGTTAGTGCTCTGGATAACGGTAGGGCAAGGTGTACTGGTCGGAGATGGGCAAATGCTAGGCTTCGGACTAGAGTGAGCACTGGGCGTTGGTCTAGGGCCTGAGCCAGGGCTAGTGGGAGCGGCAGGCGTAGCGCTGTGGTAGGCATAGGGAAAGAGGTGGGTGTCGGGGTAAACAGAGGAGTAGGCCTAGGGACAGGAGTTGGAGCTGTGGCTAGCGGTAGTGATGGGGTTGGGCCTATGGTTAGGTGTAGCTGTAGGGCTAGGGGTAGGGGTAGGAGTAGAGGTAGTGCAAGGCGTAGGCCTAGGGCGAGGGGGAATGCTCGGGGTAGGGTTAGGTAAAGGGCTAGTGGATGGCAGAGGCCCACGGGCAGTGTTAGAGTTAGGGCTCATGTTAGGCCTAGGATTAGTGGTAGTGGTAGGGGTTGGCCGAGGGCTAGGGGTATGTGTCAAGGGAGGGCTCCGTTTAGTCCTAGGACTCGGTACAGATGTAAGGCTGAATTCGGGTGTGGCTAAGGGTGGGTCCAGGGTGATTCCGTAGGACACGGGTTAGTGCTCTGGCCAACGGTAGGGCAAGGTGTACTGGTCGGGGACGGGCAAATGCTAGGCCTCGGACTAGAGTGAGCAATGGGCGTTGGTCTAGGGTCGAGCTAGAGTTAGTGGGAGCGGTAGGCGAAGCGCTGGGGTAGGCATAGGGCAAGAGATGGGTGTCGGTGTAAACCTAGGAGTAGGCCTAGGGCCAGTAGTTGGAGCTGTGTCTAGGGGTAGGGATGGGGGTGGGCTTATGAGTAGGGGTAGCTGTAGGGCCAGGGGTAGGGGTAGGACTAGAGGTAGTGCTAGGCGTAGGCCTAGGGCGAGGGGTAGTGCTCGGGGTAGGATTAGGGGAAGGGCTAGTGGTTGGCAGAGGCTCACGGGCAGTGTTAGTGTTAGGGCTCATGTTAGTTTTAGGATTAGTGGTAGTGGTAGGGGTTGGCCGAGGGCTAGGTTTAGGTGTCACGGGAGGGCTCCCGTTAGTCCTAGGACTCGGAACAGGTGTAGGGCTGGATTCGGGTGTGGCTAAGTGTGGGTCCAGGGTGATTCCGTAGGACACGGGTTAGTGCTCTGGCTAACGGTATGGCAAGGTGTACTGGTCGGGGACGGGCAAATGCTAGGCCTCGGACTAGAGTGAGCACTGGGCGTTGGTCTAGGGCCGAGCTAGGGCTAGTGGGAGCGGTAGGCGAAGCGCTGTGGTAGGCATAGGGCAAGAGATGGGTGTCGGTGTAAACCTAGGAGTAGGCCTAGGGCCAGTAGTTGGAGCTGTGGCTAGAGGTAGGGATGGGGGTGGGCTTATGAGTAGGGGTAGCTGTAGGGCCAGGGGTAGGAGTAGGACTAGAGGTAGTGCTAGGCGTAGGCCTAGGGCGAGGGGTAGTGCTCGGGGTAGGATTAGGGGAAGGGCTAGTGGTTGGCAGAGGCTCACGGGCAGTGTTAGTGTTAGGGCTCATGTTAGGCCTAGGATTAGTGGTAGTGGTAGGGGTTGGCCGAGGGCTAGGTGTAGGTGTCACGGGAGGGCTCCGGTTAGTCCTAGGACTCGGAACAGGTGTAGGGCTGATTCTGGGGTGACTAAGGGTGGGTCCAAGGTGATTCCATAGGACACGGGTTAGTGCTCTGGATAACGGTAGGGCAAGGTGTACTGGTCGGAGATGGGCAAATGCTAGGCTTCAAACTAGAGTGAGCACTGGGTGTTGGTCTAGGGCCCGAACTAGGGCTAGTGGGAGCGGTAGGCGTAGCGCTGGGGTAGGCATAGGGCAAGAGGTTTGTGTCGGGGTAAACTTAGGAGTAGGCCTAGGGCCAGGAGTTGGAGCTGTGGCTAGGGGTATGGATTGGGGTGGGCCTATGGTTAGGGGTAGCTGTAGGGCCCGGGGTAGGTGTAGGACTAGAGGTAGTGCTAGGCGTAGGCCTAGGGCGAAGGGGAGTGCTCGGGGTAGGATTAGGTGAAGGGCTAGTGGTTGGCAGAGGCCCACGGGCAGTGTTAGGTTTAGGGCTCATGTTAGGACTAGGATTAGTGTTAGTGGTAGGGGTTGGCCGAGGATTAGGGGTAGCTGTCACGGGAAAACTCTGGTTAGTCCTAGGACTTGATACAGCTGTAGGGCTGGATTCGGGTGTGGCTAAGGGTGGATCCAGGGTGATTCCGTAGGACACGGGTTAGTGCTCTGGCTAATGGTATGGCAAGGTGTACTGGTCGGGGACGGGCAAATGCTCGGCCTCGGACTAGAGTGAGCACTGGGCGTTGGTCGAGGGCCGAGCTAGGGTTAGTGGGAGCGGTAGGCGAAGCGCTGGGGTAGGCATAGGGCAAGAGATGGGTGTCGGTGTAAACCTAGGAGTAGGCCTAGGGCCAGTATTTGGAGCTGTGTCTAGAGGTAGGGATGGGGGTGGGCTTATGAGTAGGTGTAGCTGTAGGGCCAGGGGTAGGGGTAGGACTAGAGGTAGTGCTAGGCGTAAGCCTAGGGCGAGGGGGAGTGCTCGGGTTGGGTTAGGTGAAGGGCTAGTGGTGGCAGAGGCCTACGGGCAGTGTTAGTGTTAGGGCTCATGTTAGGCCTAGGATTAGTGGTAGTAGTAGGGGTTGGCCGAGGGCTAGGTGTAGGTGTCAAGGGAGGGCTCCGTTAAGTCCTCGACTCGGAACAAGTGTAGGGCTGGATTCGGGTGTGGCTAAGGGTGGGTACCGGTTGATTTCGTGGGACACAGGTTAGTGTTCTGGCTAACGGTAGGGCAAGGTGTACTGGTCGGCGACGGGTAAGTGCTAGGCCTCGGACTAGAGTGAGCACTGGGCGTTTGTCTAGGGCCCGAGCTAGGGCTAGTGGGAGCGGTAGGCGTAGCGCTGGGGTAGGCACAGAGGAAGAGGTGGGTGTCGGGGTCAACCTAGGAGTAGGCCTAGGGCCAGGTGTTGGAGCTGTGGCTAGGGGTAGGGATGGGGTGGGCCTATGGTTAGGTGTAGCTGTAGGGCCAGGGGTAGGGGTAGGACTAGAGGTAGTGCTAGGCGTAGGCCTAGGGCGAGGGGTAGTGCTCGGGGTAGGATTAGGGGAAGGGCTAGTGGTTGGCAGAGGCTCACGGGCAGTGTTAGTGTTAGGGCTCATGTTAGGCCTAGGATTAGTGGTAGTGGTAGTGGTTGGCCGAGGGCTAGGTGTAGGTGTCACGGGAGGGCTCCGTTTAGTCCTAGGACTCAGAACAGGTGTAGGGCTGGATTCTGGTGTGACTAAGGGTGGGTCCAGGGTGATTCCGTAGGACACGGTTAGTGCTCTGGATAACGGTAGGGCAAGGTGTACTGGTCGGAGATGGGCAAATGCTAGGCTTCGGACTAGAGTGAGCACTGGGCGTTGGTCTAGGGCCTGAGCCAGGGCTAGTGGGAGCGGCAGGCGTAGCGCTGTGGTAGGCATAGGGAAAGAGGTGGGTGTCGGGGTAAACAGAGGAGTAGGCCTAGGGACAGGAGTTGGAGCTGTGGCTAGCGGTAGTGATGGGGTTGGGCCTATGGTTAGGTGTAGCTGTAGGGCTAGGGGTAGGGGTAGGAGTAGAGGTAGTGCAAGGCGTAGGCCTAGGGCGAGGGGGAATGCTCGGGGTAGGGTTAGGTAAAGGGCTAGTGGATGGCAGAGGCCCAC
Source organism: Rhinolophus hipposideros (assembly GCF_964194185.1). Classification (NCBI taxonomy): domain Eukaryota; kingdom Metazoa; phylum Chordata; class Mammalia; order Chiroptera; family Rhinolophidae; genus Rhinolophus; species Rhinolophus hipposideros. The sequence goes on from NW_027669325.1 coordinate 67,467, forward strand.
GGGCAGTGTTAGAGTTAGGGCTCATGTTAGGCCTAGGATTAGTGGTAGTGGTAGGGGTTGGCCGAGGGCTAGGGGTATGTGTCAAGGGAGGGCTCCGTTTAGTCCTAGGACTCGGTACAGATGTAAGGCTGAATTCGGGTGTGGCTAAGGGTGGGTCCAGGGTGATTCCGTAGGACACGGGTTAGTGCTCTGGCCAACGGTAGGGCAAGGTGTACTGGTCGGGGACGGGCAAATGCTAGGCCTCGGACTAGAGTGAGCAATGGGCGTTGGTCTAGGGTCGAGCTAGAGTTAGTGGGAGCGGTAGGCGAAGCGCTGGGGTAGGCATAGGGCAAGAGATGGGTGTCGGTGTAAACCTAGGAGTAGGCCTAGGGCCAGTAGTTGGAGCTGTGTCTAGGGGTAGGGATGGGGGTGGGCTTATGAGTAGGGGTAGCTGTAGGGCCAGGGGTAGGGGTAGGACTAGAGGTAGTGCTAGGCGTAGGCCTAGGGCGAGGGGTAGTGCTCGGGGTAGGATTAGGGGAAGGGCTAGTGGTTGGCAGAGGCTCACGGGCAGTGTTAGTGTTAGGGCTCATGTTAGTTTTAGGATTAGTGGTAGTGGTAGGGGTTGGCCGAGGGCTAGGTTTAGGTGTCACGGGAGGGCTCCGGTTAGTCCTAGGACTCGGAACAGGTGTAGGGCTGGATTCGGGTGTGGCTAAGTGTGGGTCCAGGGTGATTCCGTAGGACACGGGTTAGTGCTCTGGCTAACGGTATGGCAAGGTGTACTGGTCGGGGACGGGCAAATGCTAGGCCTCGGACTAGAGTGAGCACTGGGCGTTGGTCTAGGGCCGAGCTAGGGCTAGTGGGAGCGGTAGGCGAAGCGCTGTGGTAGGCATAGGGCAAGAGATGGGTGTCGGTGTAAACCTAGGAGTAGGCCTAGGGCCAGTAGTTGGAGCTGTGGCTAGAGGTAGGGATGGGGGTGGGCTTATGAGTAGGGGTAGCTGTAGGGCCAGGGGTAGGAGTAGGACTAGAGGTAGTGCTAGGCGTAGGCCTAGGGCGAGGGGTAGTGCTCGGGGTAGGATTAGGGGAAGGGCTAGTGGTTGGCAGAGGCTCACGGGCAGTGTTAGTGTTAGGGCTCATGTTAGGCCTAGGATTAGTGGTAGTGGTAGGGGTTGGCCGAGGGCTAGGTGTAGGTGTCACGGGAGGGCTCCGTTTAGTCTTAGGACTCAGAACAGGTGTAGGGCTGATTCTGGTGTGACTAAGGGTGGGTCCAGGGTGATTCCGTAGGACACGGGTTAGTGCTCTGGATAACGGTAGGGCAAGGTGTACTGGTCGGAGATGGGCAAATGCTAGGCTTCGGACTAGAGTGAGCACTGGGTGTTGGTCTAGGGCCCGAACTAGGGCTAGTGGGAGCGGTAGGCGTAGCGCTGGGGTAGGCATAGGGCAAGAGGTTTGTGTCGGGGTAAACTTAGGAGTAGGCCTAGGGCCAGGAGTTGGAGCTGTGGCTAGGGGTAGGGATTGGGGTGGGCCTATGATTAGGAGTAGCTGTAGGGCCCGGGGTAGGGGTAGGACTAGAGGTAGTGCTAGGCGTAGGCCTAGGGCGATGGGTAGTGCTCGGGGTAGGATTAGGTGAAGGGCTAGTGGTTGGCAGAGGCCCACGGGCACTGTTAGTGTTAGGGCTCAAGTTAGGCCTAGGATTAGTAATAGTGGTAGGGGATGGCCGAGGGCTAGGTTTAGGTGTCACGGGAGGGCTCCGGTTAGTCCTAGGACTCGGAACAGGTGTAGGGCTGGATTCGGGTGTGGCTAGGGTGGGTCCAGGGTGATTCCGTAGGACATGGGTTAGTGCTCTGGCTAACTGTAGGGCAAAGTGTACTGGTCGGCGACGGGTAAGTGGTAGGCCTCGGACTAGAGTGAGCACTGGGCGTTGGTCTAGGTCCCGAGCTAGGGCTTGTGGGAGCGGTAGGCGTAGCGCTGGGGTAGGCATAGGGCAAGAGGTGGGTGTCGGGGTAAACTTAGGAGTAGGCCTAGGGACAAAAGTTGGATTTGTGGCTAGGGGTAGTGATGGGGTTGGGCCTATGGTTAGGGGTAGCTGTAGGGCCAGGGGTAGGGGTAGGACTAGAGGTAGTGCTAGGCGTAGGCCTAGGGCGAGGTGGAGAGCTCGGGGTAGGGTTAGGTGAAGTGCTAATGGTTGGCAGATGCCCACGGGCAGTGTTAGTGTTAGGGCTCATGTTAGGCCTAGGATTAGTGGTAGTACTAGGGGTTGGCCGAGGGCTAGGTGTAGGTGTCAAGGGAGGGCTCCGTTAAGTCCTAGGACTCGGAACAAGTGTAAGGCTGGATTCGGGTGTGGCTAAGGGTGGGTACCGGTTGATTTCGTGGGACACAGGTTAGTGTTCTGGCTAACGGTAGGGCAAGGTGTACTGGTCGGGGATGGGCAAATGCTAGGCCTCGGACTAGAGTGAGCACTGGGCGTTTGTCTAGGGCCCGAGCTAGGGCTAGTGGGAGCGGTAGGCGTAGCGCTGGGGTAGGCACAGGGCAAGATGTGGGTGTCGGGGTAAACCTAGGAGTAGGCCTAGGGCCAGGTGTTGGAGCTGTGGCTAGGGGTAGGGATGGGGTGGGCCTAGGGTTAGGTGTAGCTGTAGGGCCAGGGGTAGGGGTAGGACTAGAGGTAGTGCAAGGCGTAGGCCTAGGGCGAGGGGGAGTGCTCGGGGTAGGGTTAGGTAAAGGGCTAGTGGATGGCAGAGGCCCACGGGCAGTGTTAGTGTTAGGGCTCATGTTAGGCCTAGGATTAGTGGTAGTGGTAGGGGTTGGCCGAGGGCTAGGGGTATGTGTCAAGGGAGGGCTCCGTTTAGTCCTAGGACTCGGAACAGATGTAAGGCTGGATTCGGGTGTAGCTAAGGGTGGGTCCAGGGTGATTCCGTAGGACACGGGTTAGTGCTCTGGCTAACTGTAGGGCAAAGTGTACTGATCGGCGACGGGCAATTGGTAGGCCTCGGACTAGAGTGAGCACTGGGCGTTGGTCTAGGGCCCGAGCTAGGGCTAGTGGGAGCGGCAGGCGTAGCGCTGTGGTAGGCATAGGGCAAGAGATGGGTGTCGGTGTAAACCTAGGAGTAGGCTTAGGGCCAGTAGTTGGAGCTTTGTCTAGGGGTAGGGATGGGGGTGGGCTTATGAGTAGGGGTAGCTGTAGGGCCTGTGGTAGGGGTAGGACTAGAGGTAGTGCTAGGCGTAGGCCTAGGGCGAGGGGTAGTGCTCGGGGTAGGATTAGGGGAAGGGCTAGTGGTTGGCAGAGGCTCACGGGCAGTGTTAGTGTTAGGGCTCATGTTAGTTTTAGGATTAGTGGTAGTGGTAGGGGTTGGCCGAGGGCTAGGTTTAGGTGTCACGGGAGGGCTCCGGTTAGTCCTAGGACTCGGAACAGGTGTAGGGCTGGATTCGGGTGTGGCTAAGTGTGGGTCCAGGGTGATTCCGTAGGACACGGGTTAGTGCTCTGGCTAACGGTATGGCAAGGTGTACTGGTCGGGGATGGGCAAATGCTAGGCCTCGGACTAGAGTGAGCACTGGGCGTTGGTCTAGGGACCGAGCTAGGGCTAGTGGGAGCGGTAGGCGTAGCGCTGGGGTAGGCATAGGGTAAGAGGTGGGTGTCGGGGTAAACCTAGGAGTAGGCCTAGGGCCAGGAATTGGAGCTGTGGCTAGGGGTAGGGATGGGGGTGGGCCTATGGGTAGGGGTAGCTGTAGGGCCCGGGGTAGGGGTAGGACTAGAGGTAGTGCTAGGCGTAGGCCTAGGGCGAGGGGGAGTGCTCGGGGTAGGGTTAGGTGAAGGGCTAGTGGTTGGCAGAGGCCCACAAGCTGTGTTATTGTTAGGGCTCATGTTAGGCCTAGGATAAGTGGTAGTGGTAGAGGTTGGCTGAGGGCTAGGGGTAGGTGTCAAGGGAGGGCTCCGTTTAGTCCTAGGACTCGGAACAGGTGTAGGGCTGGATTCGGGTGTGGCTAAGGGTGGGTACAGGGTGATTTCGTGGGACACAGGTTAGTGTTCTGGCTAACGGTAGGGCAAGGTGTACAGGTCGGCGACGGGCAAGTGCTAGGCCTCGGACTAGAGTGAGCTTGGGCGTTGGTCTAGGGACCGAGCTAGGGCTAGTGGGAGCGGTAGGCGTAGCGCTGGGGTAGGCATAGGGCAAGAGGTGGGTGTCGGGGTACACTTAGGAGTAGGCCTAGGGCCAGGAGTTGGAGCTGTGGCTAGGGGTAGTGATGGGGTTGGGCCTATGGGTAGGGGTAGCTGTAGGGCTAGGTGTATGGGTAGGACTAGAGGTAGTGCTAGGCGTAGGCCTAGGGCGATGGATAGTGCTCGGTGTAGGATTAGGTGAAGGGCTAGTGGTTGGCAGAGGCCCACGTGCACTGTTAGTGTTAGGGCTCAAGTTAGGCCTAAAATTAGTAATAGTGGTAGGGGTTGGCCGAGGGTAGGTGTAGGTGTCACGGGAGGGCTCCGTTTAGTCCTAGTACTCAAAACAGGTGTACGGCTGGATTCGGGTGTGGCTAAGGGTGGGTCCAGAGTGATTCCGTAGGACACGGGTTAGTGCTCTGGCTAACGGTATGGCAAGGTGTACTGGTCGGGGACGGGCAAATGCTAGGCCTCGGACTAGAGTGAGCACTGGGCGTTGGTCTAGGGCCGAGCTAGGGCTAGTGGGAGCGGTAGGCGAAGCGCTGGGGTAGGCATAGGGCAAGAGATGGGTGTCGGTGTAAACCTAGGAGTAGGCCTAGGGCCAGTAGTTGGAGCTGTGGCTAGGGGTAGGGATGGGGGTGGGCTTATGAGTAGGGGTAGCTGTAGGGCCAGGGGTAGGAGTAGGACTAGAGGTAGTTCTAGGCGTAGGCCTAGGGCGAGGTGTAGTGCTCGGGGTAGGATTAGGGGAAGGGCTAGTGGTTGGCAGAGGCTCACGGGCAGTGTTAGTGTTAGGGCTCTTGTTAGGCCTAGGATTAGTGGTAGTGGTAGGGGTTGGCCGAGGGCTAGGTGTAGGTGTCACGGGAGGGCTCCGTTTAGTCCTAGGACTCAGAACAGGTGTAGGGCTCGATTCGGGTGTGACTAAGGGGGGGTCCAGGGTCATTCCATAGGACACGGGTTAGTGCTCTGGATAACGGTAGGGCAAGGTGTACTGGTCGGAGATGGGCAAATGCTAGGCTTCGGACTAGAGTGAGCACTGGGCGTTGGTCTAGGGCCCGAACTAGGGCTAGTGGGAGCGGTAGGCGTAGCGCTGGGGTAGGCATAGGGAAGAGGTTTGTGTCGGGTAAACTTAAGAGTAGGCCTAGGGACAGGAGTTGGAGCTGTCGCTAGGGGTAGTGATGGGGGTGGGCTTATGAGTAAGGGTAGCTGTAGTGCCCGGGGTAGGGGTAGGACTAGAGGTAGTGCAAGGCGTAGGCCTAGGGCGAGGGGGAGTGCTCGGGGTAGGGTTAGGTAAAGGGCTAGTGGATGGCAGAGGCCCACGGGCAGTGTTATTGTTAGGGCTCATGTTAGGCCTAGGATTAGTGGTATTGGTAGGGGTTGGCCGAGGGCTAAAGGTAGGTGTCAAGGGAGGGCTCCGTTTATTCCTAGGACTCGGAACAGGTGTAGGGCTGGATTCGGGTGTGGCTAAGGGTGGGTACAGGGTGATTACGTGGGACACAGGTTAGTGTTCTGGCTAACGGTAGGGCAAGGTGTACAGGTCGGCGACGGGCAAGTGCTAGGCCTCGGACTAGAGTGAGCACTGGGCGTTGGTCTAGGGCCCGAGCTAGGGCTAGTGGGAGCGGCAGGCATAGCGCTGTGGTAGGCATAGGGAAAGAGGTGGGTGTCGGGGTAAACAGAGGAGTAGGCCTAGGGACAGGTGTTGGAGCTGTGGCTAGGGGTAGGGATGGGGTGGGCCTATGGTTAGGTGTAGCTGTAGGGCCAGGGTTAGGAATAGGACTAGAGGTAGTGCAAGGCGTAGGCCTAGGGCGAGGGGGAGTGCTCGGCGTAGGGTTAGGTAAAGGGCTAGTGGATGGCAGAAGCCCACGGGCAGTGTTAGAGTTAGGGCTCATGTTAGGCCTAGGATTAGTTGTAGTGGTAGGGGTTGGCCGAGGGCTAGGGGTATGTGTCAAGGGAGGGCTCCGTTTAGTCCTAGGACTCAAAACAGGTGTACGGCTGGATTCGGGTGTGGCTAAGGGTGGGTCCAGGGTGATTCCGTAGGACACGGGTTAGTGCTCTGGCTAACGGTAGGGCAAGGTGTACTGGTCGGCAACGGGCAAGTGCTAGGCCTCGGACTAGAGTGAGCACTGGGTGTTGGTCTAGGTCCCGAGCTAGGGCTAGAGGGAGCAGTAGGCGTAGCGCTGGGGTAGGCATAGGTCAAGAGGTGGGTGTCGGGGTAAACTTAGGAGTAGGCCTAGGGCCAGGAGTTGGAGCTGTGGCTAGGGGTAGTGATGGGGTTGGGCCTATTGGTAGGGGTAGCTGTAGGGCTAGGTGTATGGGTAGGACTAGAGGTAGTGCTAGGCGTAGGCCTAGGGCGATGGGTAGTGCTCAGGGTAGGATTAGGTGAAGGGCTAGTGGTTGGTAGAGGCCCACGGGCACTGTTAGTGTTAGGGCTCAAGTTAGGCCTAGGATTAGTAATAGTGGTAGGGGTTGGCCGAGGGCTAGGTGTAGGTGTCACGGGAGGGCTCCGTTTAGTCCTAGTACTCAAAACAGGTGTACGGCTGGATTCGGGTGTGGCTAAGGGTGGGTCCAGTGTGATTCCGTAGGACACGGGTTAGTGCTCTGGCTAACGGTATGGAAAGGTGTACTGGTCGGGGACGGGCAAATGCTAGGCCTCGGACTAGAGTGAGCACTGGGCGTTGGTCTAGGGCCGAGCTAGCGTTAGTGGGAGCGGCAGGCGTAGCGCTGTGGTAGGCATAGGGAAAGAGGTGGGTGTCGGGGTAAACAGAGGAGTAGGCCTAGGGACAGGAGTTGGAGCTGTCGCTAGGGGTAGTGATGGGGGAGGGCTTATAGTAGGGGTAGCTGTAGTGCCCGGGGTAGGGGTAGGACTAGAGGTAGTGCAAGGCGTAGGCCTAGGGCGAGGGGGAGTGCTCGGGGTAGGGATAGGTAAAGGGCTAGTTGATGGCAGAGGCCCACGGGCAGTGTTATTGTTAGGGCTCATGTTAGGCCTAGGATTAGTGGTATTGGTAGGGGTTGGCCGAGGGCTAGGGGTAGGTGTCAAGGGAGGGCTCCGTTTAGTCCTAGGACTCGGAACAGGTGTAGGGCTGGATTCGGGTGTGGCTAAGGTTGGGTACAGGGTGATTACGTGGGACACAGGTTAGTGTTCTGGCTAACGGTAGGGCAAGGTGTACAGGTCGGCGACGGGCAAGTGCTAGGCCTCGGACTAGAGTGAGCACTGGGCGTTGTTCTAGGGCCCGAGCTAGGGCTAGTGGGAGCGGCAGGCGTAGCGCTGTGGTAGGCATAGGGAAAGAGGTGGTTATGTGTAGCTGTAGGGCCCGGGGTAGGGGTAGGACGAGAGGTAGTGCAAGGCGTAGGCCTAGGGCGAGGGGGAGTGCTCGGGGTAGGGTTAGGTAAAGGGCTAGTGGATGGCAGAGGCTCACGGGCAGTGTTAGAGTTAGGGCTCATGTTAGGCCTAGGATTAGTGGTATTGGTAGGGGTTGGCCGAGGGCTAGGGGTATGTGTCAAGGGAGGGCTCCGTTTAGTCCTAGGACTCGGAACAGATGTAAGGCTGGATTCGGGTGTGGCTAAGGGTGGGTCCAGGGTGATTCCGTAGGACACGGGTTAGTGCTCTGGCTAACTGTAGGGCAAAGTGTACTGATCGGCGACGGGCAATTGGTAGGCCTCGGACTAGAGTGAGCACTGGGCGTTGGTCTAGGGCCCGAGCTAGGGCTAATGGGAGCGGCAGGCGTAGCGCTGTGGTAGGCATAGGGCAAGAGATGGGTGTCGGTGTAGACCTAGGAGTAGGCTTAGGGCCAGTAGTTGGAGCTGTGTCTAGGGGTAGGGATGGGGGTGGGCTTATGAGTAGGTGTAGCTGTAGGGCCAGGGGTAGGGGTAGGACTAGAGGTAGTGCTAGGCGTAAGCCTAGGGCGAGGGGTAGTGCTCGGGGTAGGATTAGGGGAAGGGCTAGTGGTTGGCAGAGGCTCACGGGCAGTGTTAGTGTTAGGGCTCATGTTAGTTTTAGGATTAGTGGTAGTAGTAGGGGTTGGCCGAGGGCTAGGTTTAGGTGTCACGGGAGGGCTCCGGTTAGTCCTAGGACTCGGAACAGGTGTAGGGCTGGATTCGGGTGTGGCTAAGTGTGGGTCCAAGGTGATTCCGTAGGACACGGGTTAGTGCTCTGGATAACGGTAGGGCAAGGTGTACTGGTCGGAGATGGGCAAATGCTAGGCTTCGGACTAGAGTGAGCACTGGGTGTTGGTCTAGGGCCCGAACTAGGGCTAGTGGGAGCGGTAGGCGTAGCGCTGGTGTAGGCATAGGGCAAGAGGTTTGTGTCGGGGTAAACTTAGGAGTAGGCCTAGGGCCAAGAGTTGGAGCTGTGGCTAGGGGTATGGATTGGGTGGGCCTATGGTTAGGGGTAGCTGTAGGGCCCGGGGTAGGTGTAGGACTAGAGGTAGTGCTAGGCGTAGGCCTAGGGCGAAGGGGAGTGCTCGGGGTAGGATTAGGTGAAGGGCTAGTGGTTGGCAGAGGCCCACGGGCAGTGTTAGGTTTAGGGCTCATGTTAGGACTAGGATTAGTGGTAGTGGTAGGGGTTGGCCGAGGATTAGGGGTAGCTGTCACGGGAAAACTCTGGTTAGTCCTAGGACTTGATACAGCTGTAGGGCTGGATTCGGGTGTGGCTAAGGGTGGATCCAGGGTGATTCCGTAGGACACGGGTTAGTGCTCTGGCTAATGGTATGGCAAGGTGTACTGGTCGGGGATGGGCAAATGCTAGGCCTCGGACTAGAGTGAGCACTGGGCGTTGGTCGAGGGCCGAGCTAGGGTTAGTGGGAGCGGTAGGCGAAGCGCTGGGGTAGGCATAGGGCAAGAGATGGGTGTCGGTGTAAACCTAGGAGTAGGCCTAGGGCCAGTAGTTGGAGCTGTGTCTAGAGGTAGGGATGGGGGTGGGCTTATGAGTAGGTGTAGCTGTAGGGCCAGGGGTAGGGGTAGGACTAGAGGTAGTGCTAGGCGTAAGCCTAGGGCGAGGGGGAGTGCTCGGGGTAGGATTAGGGGAAGGGCTAGTGGTTGGCAGAGGCTCACGGGCAGTGTTAGTGTTAGGGCTCATGTTAGGCCTAGGATTAGTGGTAGTGGTAGGGGTTGGCCGAGGGCTAGGTGTAGGTGTCACGGGAGGGCTCCGTTTAGTCCTAGGACTCAGAACAGGTGTAGGGCTGGATTCTGGTGTGACTAAGGGTGGGTCCAGGGTGATTCCGTAGGACACGGTTAGTGCTCTGGATAACGGTAGGGCAAGGTGTACTGGTCGGAGATGGGCAAATGCTAGGCTTCGGACTAGAGTGAGCACTGGGCGTTGGTCTAGGGCCCGAGCCAGGGCTAGTGGGAGCGGCAGGCGTAGCGCTGTGGTAGGCATAGGGAAAGAGGTGGGTGTCGGGGTAAACAGAGGAGTAGGCCTAGGGACAGGTGTTGGAGCTGTGGCTAGGGGTAGGGATGGGGTGGGCCTATGGTTAGGTGTAGCTGTAGGGCCAGGGGTAGGAATAGGACTAGAGGTAGTGCAAGGCGTAGGCCTAGGGCGAGGGGGAGTGCTCGGGGTAGGGTTAGGTGAAGGGCTAGTGGTGGCAGAGGCCTACGGGCAGTGTTAGTGTTAGGGCTCATGTTAGGCCTAGGATTAGTGGTAGTAGTAGGGGTTGGCCGAGGGCTAGGTGTAGGTGTCAAGGGAGGGCTCCGTTAAGTCCTAGGACTCGGAACAGGTGTAGGGCTGGATTCGGGTGTGGCTAAGGGTGGGTACCGGTTGATTTCGTGGGACACAGGTTAGTGTTCTGGCTAACGGTAGGGCATGGTGTACTGGTCGGCGACGGGCAAGTGCTAGGCCTCGGACTAGAGTGAGCACTGGGCGTTTGTCTAGGTCCCGAGCTAGGGCTAGTGGGAGCGGTAGGCGTAGCGCTGGGGTAGGCATAGGGCAAGAGGTGGGTGTCGGGGTACCCTTAGGAGTAGGCCTAGGGCCAGGAGTTGGAGCTGTGGCTAGGGGTAGGGATGGGGGTGAACCTATGGGTAGGGGTAGCTGTAGGGCCAGGGGTAGGGGTAGGACTAGAGGTAGTGCTAGGCGTAGGCCTAGGGCGAAGGGGAGTGCTCGGGGTAGGATTAGGTGAAGGGCTAGTGGTTGGCAGAGGCCCACGGGCAGTGTTAGGTTTAGGGCTCATGTTAGGACTAGGATTAGTGGTAGTGGTAGGGGTTGGCCGAGGATTAGGGGTAGCTGTCACGGGAAAACTCTGGTTAGTCCTAGGACTTGATACAGCTGTAGGGCTGGATTCCGGTGTGGCTAAGGGTGGGTCCAGGGTGATTCCGTAGGACACGGGTTAGTGCTCTGGCTAACGGTAGGGCAAGGTGTACTGGTCGGCAACGGGCAAGTGGCAGGCCTCGGACTAGATTGAGCACTGGGCGTTGGTCTAGGTCCCGAGCTAGGGCTAGTGGGAGCGGTAGGCGTAGCGCTGGGGTAGGCATAGGTCAAGAGGTGGGTGTCGGGGTAAACTTAGGAGTAGGCCTAGGGCCAGAGTTGGAGCTGTGGCTAGGGGTAGTGATGGGGTTGGGCCTATGGGTAGGGGTAGCTGTAGGGCCAGGTGTATGGGTAGGACTAGAGGTAGTGCTAGGCGTAGGCCTAGGGCGATGGGTAGTGCTCAGGGTAGGATTAGGTGAAGGGCTAGTGGTTGGCAGAGGCCCACGGGCACTGTTAGTGTTAGGGCTCAAGTTAGGCTTAGGATTAGTAATAGTGGTAGGGGTTGGCCGAGGGCTAGGTTTAGGTGTCACGGGAGGGCTCCGTTTAGTCCTTGTACTCAAAACAGGTGTACGGCTGGATTCGGGTGTGGCTAAGGGTGGGTCCAGGGTGATTCCGTAGGACACGCGTTAGTGCTCTGGCTAACGGTATGGCAAGGTGTACTGGTCGGAAACGAGCAAATGCTAGGCCTCGGACTAGTGTGAGCACTGGGTGTTGGTCTAGGGCCGAGCTAGGGCTAGTGGGAGCGGTAGGCGAAGCGCTGGGGTAGGCATAGGGCAAGAGATGGGTGTCGGTGTAAACCTAGGAGTCGGCCTAGGGCCAGTAATTGGAGCTGTGTCTAGGGGTAGGGATGGGGGTGGGCTTATAGGTAGGGGTAGCTGTAGGGCCAGGGGTAGGGGTAGGACTAGAGGTAGTGCTAGGCGTAGGCCTAGGGCGAGGGGTAGTGCTCGGGGTAGGATTAGGGGAAGGGCTAGTGGTTGGCAGAGGCTCACGGGCAGTGTTAGTGTTAGGGCTCATGTTAGTCCTAGGATTAGTGGTAGTGGTAGGGGATGGCCGAGGGCTAGGTTTAGGTGTCACGGGAGGGCTCCGGTTAGTCCTAGGACTCGGAACAGGTGTAGGGCTGGATTCGGGTGTGGCTAAGTGTGGGTCCAAGGTGATTCCGTAGGACACGGGTTAGTGCTCTGGATAACGGTAGGGCAAAGTGTACTGGTCGGCGACGGGCAAGTGGTAGGCCTCGGAGTAGAGTGAGCACTGGGCTTTGGTCTAGGGCCCGAGCCAGGGCTAGTGGGAGCGGTAGGCGTAGCGCTGGGGTAGGCACAGAGCAAGAGGTGGGTGTCGGGGTCAACCTAGGAGTAGGCCTAGGGCCAGGTGTTGGAGCTGTGGCTAGGGGTAGGGATGGGGTGGGCCTATGGTTAGGTGTAGCTGTAGGGCCAGGGGTAGGGGTAGGACTAGAGGTAGTGCAAGGCGTAGGCCTAGGGCGAGGGGGAGTGCTCGGGGTAGGGTTAGGTAAAGGGCTAGTGGATGGCAGAGGCCCACGGGCAGTGTTAGAGTTAGGGCTCATGTTAGGCCTAGGATTAGTGGTAGTGGTAGGGTTGGCCGAGGGCTAGGGGTATGTGTCAAGGGAGGGCTCCGTTTAGTCCTAGGACTCGGAACAGATGTAAGGCTGGATTCGGGTGTGGCTAAGGGTGGGTCCAGGGTGATTACGTAGGACACGGGTTAGTGCTCTGGCTAACTGTAGGGCAAAGTGTACTGATCGGCGACGGGCAATTGGTAGGCCTCGGACTAGAGTGAGCACTGGGCGTTGGTCTAGGGCCCGAGCTAGGGCTAGTGGGAGCGGCAGGCGTAGCGCTGTGGTAGGCATAGGGCAAGAGATGGGTGTCGGTGTAAACCTAGGAGTAGGCATAGGGCCAGTAGTTGGAGCTGTGTCTAGGGGTAGGGCTGTGGGTGGGCTTATGAGTAGGGGTAGCTGTAGGGCCAGGGGTAGGGGTAGGACTAGAGGTAGTGCTAGGCGTAGGCCTAGGGCGAGGGGTAGTGCTCGGGGTAGGATTAGGGGAAGGGCTAGTGGTTGGCAGAGGCTCACGGGCAGTGTTAGTGTTAGGGCTCATGTTAGTTTTAGGATTAGTGGTAGTAGTAGGGGTTGGCCGAGGGCTAGGTTTAGGTGTCACGGGAGGGCTCCGGTTAGTCCTAGGACTCGGAACAGGTGTAGGGCTGGATTCGGGTGTGGCTAAGTGTGGGTCCAAGGTGATTCCGTAGGACACGGGTTAGTGCTCTGGATAACGGTAGGGCAAGGTGTACTGGTCGGAGATGGGCAAATGCTAGGCTTCGGACTAGAGTGAGCACTGGGTGTTGGTCTAGGGCCCGAACTAGGGCTAGTGGGAGCGGTAGGCGTAGCGCTGGTGTAGGCATAGGGCAAGAGGTTTGTGTCGGGGTAAACTTAGGAGTAGGCCTAGGGCCAGGAGTTGGAGCTGTGGCTAGGGGTATGGATTGGGGTGGGCCTATGGTTAGGGGTAGCTGTAGGGCCCGGGGTAGGTGTAGGACTAGAGGTAGTGCTAGGCGTAGGCCTAGGGCGAAGGGGAGTGCTCGGGGTAGGATTAGGTGAAGGGCTAGTGGTTGGCAGAGGCCCACGGGCAGTGTTAGGTTTAGGGCTCATGTTAGGACTAGGATTAGTGGTAGTGGTAGGGGTTGGCCGAGGATTAGGGGTAGCTGTCACGGGAAAACTGGTTAGTCCTAGGACTTGATACAGCTGTAGGGCTGGATTCGGGTGTGGCTAAGGGTGGATCCAGGGTGATTCCGTAGGACACGGGTTAGTGCTCTGGCTAATGGTATGGCAAGGTGTACTGGTCGGGGATGGGCAAATGCTAGGCCTCGGACTAGAGTGAGCACTGGGCGTTGGTCGAGGGCCGAGCTAGGGTTAGTGGGAGCGGTAGGCGAAGCGCTGGGGTAGGCATAGGGCAAGAGATGGGTGTCGGTGTAAACCTAGGAGTAGGCCTAGGGCCAGTAGTTGGAGCTGTGTCTAGAGGTAGGGATGGGGGTGGGCTTATGAGTAGGTGTAGCTGTAGGGCCAGGGGTAGGGGTAGGACTAGAGGTAGTGCTAGGCGTAAGCCTAGGGCGAGGGGGAGTGCTCGGGGTAGGATTAGGGGAAGGGCTAGTGGTTGGCAGAGGCTCACGGGCAGTGTTAGTGTTAGGGCTCATGTTAGGCCTAGGATTAGTGGTAGTGGTAGGGGTTGGCCGAGGGCTAGGTGTAGGTGTCACGGGAGGGCTCCGTTTAGTCCTAGGACTCAGAACAGGTGTAGGGCTGGATTCTGGTGTGACTAAGGGTGGGTCCAGGGTGATTCCGTAGGACACGGTTAGTGCTCTGGATAACGGTAGGGCAAGGTGTACTGGTCGGAGATGGGCAAATGCTAGGCTTCGGACTAGAGTGAGCACTGGGCGTTGGTCTAGGGCCCGAGCCAGGGCTAGTGGGAGCGGCAGGCGTAGCGCTGTGGTAGGCATAGGGAAAGAGGTGGGTGTCGGGGTAAACAGAGGAGTAGGCCTAGGGCCAGGAATTGGAGCTGTGGCTAGGGGTAGGGATGGGGGTGGGCCTATGGGTAGGGGTAGCTGTAGGGCCAGGGGTAGGGGTAGGACTAGAGGTAGTGCTAGGCGTAGGCCTAGGGCGAGGGGGAGTGCTCGGGGTAGGGTTAGGTGAAGTGCTAATGGTTGGCAGAGGCCCACGGGCAGTGTTAGTGTTAGGGCTCATGTTAGGCCTAGGATTAGTGGTAGTGGTAGGGTTGGCCGAGGGCTAGGTTTAGGTGTCACGGGAGGGCTCCGGTTAGTCCTAGGACTCGGAACAGGTGAAGGGCTGGATTCGGGTGTGGCTAGGGTGGGTCCAGGGTGATTCCGTAGGACACGGGTTAGTGCTCTGGCTAACTGTAGGGCAAAGTGTACTGGTCGGCGACGGGCAAGTGGTAGGCCTCGGACTAGAGTGAGCACTGGGCGTTGGTCTAGGGCCAGAGCTAGGGCTAGTGGGAGCGGCAGGCGTAGCGCTGTGGTAGGCATAGGGAAAGAGGTGGTTGTCGGGGTAAACAGAGGAGTAGGCCTAGGGACAGGTGTTGGAGATGTGGCTAGGTGTAGGGATGGGGTGGGCCTATGGTTAGGTGTAGCTGTAGGGCCAGGGGTAGGGGTAGGACTAGAGGTAGTGCAAGGCGTAGGCCTAGGGCGAGGGGGTGTGCTCGGGGTAGGGTTAGGTAAAGGGGTAGTGGATGGCAGAGGCCCACGGGCAGTGTTAGAGTTAGGGCTCATGTTAGGCCTAGGATTAGTGGTAGTGGTAGGGGTTGGCCGAGGGCTAGGTTTAGGTGTCACGGGAGGGCTCCGGTTAGTCCTAGGACTCGGAACAGGTGTAGGGCTGGATTCGGGTGTGGCTAGGGTGGGTCCAGGGTGATTCCGTAGGACACGGGTTAGTGCTCTGGCTAACTGTAGGGCAAAGTGTACTGGTCGGCGACGGGCAAGTGGTAGGCCTCGGAGTAGAGTGAGCACTGGGCTTTGGTCTAGGGCCCGAGCCAGGGCTAGTGGGAGCGGCAGGCGTAGCGCTGTGGTAGGCATAGGGAAAAAGGTGGGTGTCGGGGTAAACAGAGGAGTAGGCCTAGGGACAGGAGTTGGAGCTGTGGCTAGGTGTAGTGATGGGGTTGGGCCTATGGTTAGGGGTAGCTGTAGGGCCCGGGGTAGGGGTAGGACTAGAGGTAGTGCTAGGCGTAAGCCTAGGGCGAGGGGGAGTGCTCGGAGTAGGGTTAGGTGAAGGGCTAGTGGTGGCAGAGGCCTACGGGCAGTGTTAGTGTTATGGCTCATTTTAGGCCTAGGATTAGTGGTAGTAGTAGGGGTTGGCCGGGGGCTAGGTGTAGGTGTCAAGGGAGGGCTCCGTTAAGTCCTAGGACTCGGAACAAGTGTAGGGCTGGATTCGGGTGTGGCTAAGGGTGGGTACCGGTTGATTTCGTGGGACACAGGTTAGTGTTCTGGCTAACGGTAGGGCAAGGTGTACTGGTCGGCGACGGGTAAGTGCTTGGCCTCGGACTAGAGTGAGTACTGGGCGTTTGTCTAGGGCCCGAGCTAGGGCTAGTGGGAGCGTTAGGCGTAGCGCTGGGGTAGGCACAGAGCAAGAGGTGGGTGTCGGGGTCAACCTAGGAGTAGGCCTAGGGCCAGGTGTTGGAGCTGTGGCTAGGGGTAGGGATGGGGTGGGCCTATGGTTAGGTGTAGCTGTAGGGCCAGGGGTAGGGGTAGGACTAGAGGTAGTGCAAGGCGTAGGCCTAGGGCGAGGGGGAGTGCTCGGGGTAGGGTTAGGTAAAGGGCTAGTGGATGGCAGAGGCCCACGGGCAGTGTTAGAGTTAGGGCTCATGTTAGGCCTAGGATTAGTGGTAGTGGTAGGGTTGGCCGAGGGCTAGGGGTATGTGTCAAGGGAGGGCTCCGTTTAGTCCTAGGACTCGGAACAGATGTAAGGCTGGATTCGGGTGTGGCTAAGGGTGGGTCCAGGGTGATTCCGTAGGACACGGGTTAGTGCTCTGGCTAACTGTAGGGCAAAGTGTACTGATCGGCGACGGGCAATTGGTAGGCCTCGGACTAGAGTGAGAACTGGGCGTTGGTCTAGGGCCGAGCTAGGGCTAGTGGGAGCGGTAGGCGAAGCGCTGGGGTAGGCATAGGGCAAGAGATGGGTGTCGGTGTAAACCTAGGAGTAGGCCTAGGGCCAGTAGTTGGAGCTGTGGCTAGAGGTAGGGATGGGGGTGGGCTTATGAGTAGGGGTAGCTGTAGGGCCAGGGGTAGGAGTAGGACTAGAGGTAGTGCTAGGCGTAGGCCTAGGGCGAGGGGTAGTGCTCGGGGTAGGATTAGGGGAAGGGCTAGTGGTTGGCAGAGGCTCACGGGCAGTGTTAGTGTTAGGGCTCATGTTAGGCCTAGGATTAGTGGTAGTGGTAGGGGTTGGCCGAGGGCTAGGTGTAGGTGTCACGGGAGGGCTCCGGTTAGTCCTAGGACTCGGAACAGGTGTAGGGCTGATTCTGGGGTGACTAAGGGTGGGTCCAAGGTGATTCCGTAGGACACGGGTTAGTGCTCTGGATAACGGTAGGGCAAGGTGTACTGGTCGGAGATGGGCAAATGCTAGGCTTCAAACTAGAGTGAGCACTGGGTGTTGGTCTAGGGCCCGAACTAGGGCTAGTGGGAGCGGTAGGCGTAGCGCTGGGGTAGGCATAGGGCAAGAGGTTTGTGTCGGGGTAAACTTAGGAGTAGGCCTAGGGCCAGGAGTTGGAGCTGTGGCTAGGGGTATGGATTGGGGTGGGCCTATGGTTAGGGGTAGCTGTAGGGCCCGGGGTAGGTGTAGGACTAGAGGTAGTGCTAGGCGTAGGCCTAGGGCGAAGGGGAGTGCTCGGGGTAGGATTAGGTGAAGGGCTAGTGGTTGGCAGAGGCCCACGGGCAGTGTTAGGTTTAGGGCTCATGTTAGGACTAGGATTAGTGTTAGTGGTAGGGGTTGGCCGAGGATTAGGGGTAGCTGTCACGGGAAAACTCTGGTTAGTCCTAGGACTTGATACAGCTGTAGGGCTGGATTCTGGTGTGGCTAAGGGTGGATCCAGGGTGATTCCGTAGGACACGGGTTAGTGCTCTGGCTAATGGTATGGCAAGGTGTACTGGTCGGGGACGGGCAAATGCTAGGCCTCGGACTAGAGTGAGCACTGGGCGTTGGTCGAGGGCCGAGCTAGGGTTAGTGGGAGCGGTAGGCGAAGCGCTGGGGTAGGCATAGGGCAAGAGATGGGTGTCGGTGTAAACCTAGGAGTAGGCCTAGGGCCAGTATTTGGAGCTGTGTCTAGAGGTAGGGATGGGGGTGGGCTTATGAGTAGGTGTAGCTGTAGGGCCAGGGGTAGGGGTAGGACTAGAGGTAGTGCTAGGCGTAAGCCTAGGGCGAGGGGGAGTGCTCGGGTTGGGTTAGGTGAAGGGCTAGTGGTGGCAGAGGCCTACGGGCAGTGTTAGTGTTAGGGCTCATGTTAGGCCTAGGATTAGTGGTAGTAGTAGGGGTTGGCCGAGGGCTAGGTGTACGTGTCAAGGGAGGGCTCCGTTAAGTCCTCGACTCGGAACAAGTGTAGGGCTGGATTCGGGTGTGGCTAAGGGTGGGTACCGGTTGATTTCGTGGGACACAGGTTAGTGTTCTGGCTAACGGTAGGGCAAGGTGTACTGGTCGGCGACGGGTAAGTGCTAGGCCTCGGACTAGAGTGAGCACTGGGCGTTTGTCTAGGGCCCGAGCTAGGGCTAGTGGGAGCGGTAGGCGTAGCGCTGGGGTAGGCACAGAGGAAGAGGTGGGTGTCGGGGTCAACCTAGGAGTAGGCCTAGGGCCAGGTGTTGGAGCTGTGGCTAGGGGTAGGGATGGGGTGGGCCTATGGTTAGGTGTAGCTGTAGGGCCAGGGGTAGGGGTAGGACTAGAGGTAGTGCTAGGCGTAGGCCTAGGGCGAGGGGTAGTGCTCGGGGTAGGATTAGGGGAAGGGCTAGTGGTTGGCAGAGGCTCACGGGCAGTGTTAGTGTTAGGGCTCATGTTAGGCCTAGGATTAGTGGTAGTGGTAGTGGTTGGCCGAGGGCTAGGTGTAGGTGTCACGGGAGGGCTCCGTTTAGTCCTAGGACTCAGAACAGGTGTAGGGCTGGATTCTGGTGTGACTAAGGGTGGGTCCAGGGTGATTCCGTAGGACACGGTTAGTGCTCTGGATAACGGTAGGGCAAGGTGTACTGGTCGGAGATGGGCAAATGCTAGGCTTCGGACTAGAGTGAGCACTGGGCGTTGGTCTAGGGCCTGAGCCAGGGCTAGTGGGAGCGGCAGGCGTAGCGCTGTGGTAGGCATAGGGAAAGAGGTGGGTGTCGGGGTAAACAGAGGAGTAGGCCTAGGGACAGGAGTTGGAGCTGTGGCTAGCGGTAGTGATGGGGTTGGGCCTATGGTTAGGTGTAGCTGTAGGGCTAGGGGTAGGGGTAGGAGTAGAGGTAGTGCAAGGCGTAGGCCTAGGGCGAGGGGGAATGCTCGGGGTAGGGTTAGGTAAAGGGCTAGTGGATGGCAGAGGCCCACGGGCAGTGTTAGAGTTAGGGCTCATGTTAGGCCTAGGATTAGTGGTAGTGGTAGGGGTTGGCCGAGGGCTAGGGGTATGTGTCAAGGGAGGGCTCCGTTTAGTCCTAGGACTCGGTACAGATGTAAGGCTGAATTCGGGTGTGGCTAAGGGTGGGTCCAGGGTGATTCCGTAGGACACGGGTTAGTGCTCTGGCCAACGGTAGGGCAAGGTGTACTGGTCGGGGACGGGCAAATGCTAGGCCTCGGACTAGAGTGAGCAATGGGCGTTGGTCTAGGGTCGAGCTAGAGTTAGTGGGAGCGGTAGGCGAAGCGCTGGGGTAGGCATAGGGCAAGAGATGGGTGTCGGTGTAAACCTAGGAGTAGGCCTAGGGCCAGTAGTTGGAGCTGTGTCTAGGGGTAGGGATGGGGGTGGGCTTATGAGTAGGGGTAGCTGTAGGGCCAGGGGTAGGGGTAGGACTAGAGGTAGTGCTAGGCGTAGGCCTAGGGCGAGGGGTAGTGCTCGGGGTAGGATTAGGGGAAGGGCTAGTGGTTGGCAGAGGCTCACGGGCAGTGTTAGTGTTAGGGCTCATGTTAGTTTTAGGATTAGTGGTAGTGGTAGGGGTTGGCCGAGGGCTAGGTTTAGGTGTCACGGGAGGGCTCCCGTTAGTCCTAGGACTCGGAACAGGTGTAGGGCTGGATTCGGGTGTGGCTAAGTGTGGGTCCAGGGTGATTCCGTAGGACACGGGTTAGTGCTCTGGCTAACGGTATGGCAAGGTGTACTGGTCGGGGACGGGCAAATGCTAGGCCTCGGACTAGAGTGAGCACTGGGCGTTGGTCTAGGGCCGAGCTAGGGCTAGTGGGAGCGGTAGGCGAAGCGCTGTGGTAGGCATAGGGCAAGAGATGGGTGTCGGTGTAAACCTAGGAGTAGGCCTAGGGCCAGTAGTTGGAGCTGTGGCTAGAGGTAGGGATGGGGGTGGGCTTATGAGTAGGGGTAGCTGTAGGGCCAGGGGTAGGAGTAGGACTAGAGGTAGTGCTAGGCGTAGGCCTAGGGCGAGGGGTAGTGCTCGGGGTAGGATTAGGGGAAGGGCTAGTGGTTGGCAGAGGCTCACGGGCAGTGTTAGTGTTAGGGCTCATGTTAGGCCTAGGATTAGTGGTAGTGGTAGGGGTTGGCCGAGGGCTAGGTGTAGGTGTCACGGGAGGGCTCCGGTTAGTCCTAGGACTCGGAACAGGTGTAGGGCTGATTCTGGGGTGACTAAGGGTGGGTCCAAGGTGATTCCATAGGACACGGGTTAGTGCTCTGGATAACGGTAGGGCAAGGTGTACTGGTCGGAGATGGGCAAATGCTAGGCTTCAAACTAGAGTGAGCACTGGGTGTTGGTCTAGGGCCCGAACTAGGGCTAGTGGGAGCGGTAGGCGTAGCGCTGGGGTAGGCATAGGGCAAGAGGTTTGTGTCGGGGTAAACTTAGGAGTAGGCCTAGGGCCAGGAGTTGGAGCTGTGGCTAGGGGTATGGATTGGGGTGGGCCTATGGTTAGGGGTAGCTGTAGGGCCCGGGGTAGGTGTAGGACTAGAGGTAGTGCTAGGCGTAGGCCTAGGGCGAAGGGGAGTGCTCGGGGTAGGATTAGGTGAAGGGCTAGTGGTTGGCAGAGGCCCACGGGCAGTGTTAGGTTTAGGGCTCATGTTAGGACTAGGATTAGTGTTAGTGGTAGGGGTTGGCCGAGGATTAGGGGTAGCTGTCACGGGAAAACTCTGGTTAGTCCTAGGACTTGATACAGCTGTAGGGCTGGATTCGGGTGTGGCTAAGGGTGGATCCAGGGTGATTCCGTAGGACACGGGTTAGTGCTCTGGCTAATGGTATGGCAAGGTGTACTGGTCGGGGACGGGCAAATGCTCGGCCTCGGACTAGAGTGAGCACTGGGCGTTGGTCGAGGGCCGAGCTAGGGTTAGTGGGAGCGGTAGGCGAAGCGCTGGGGTAGGCATAGGGCAAGAGATGGGTGTCGGTGTAAACCTAGGAGTAGGCCTAGGGCCAGTATTTGGAGCTGTGTCTAGAGGTAGGGATGGGGGTGGGCTTATGAGTAGGTGTAGCTGTAGGGCCAGGGGTAGGGGTAGGACTAGAGGTAGTGCTAGGCGTAAGCCTAGGGCGAGGGGGAGTGCTCGGGTTGGGTTAGGTGAAGGGCTAGTGGTGGCAGAGGCCTACGGGCAGTGTTAGTGTTAGGGCTCATGTTAGGCCTAGGATTAGTGGTAGTAGTAGGGGTTGGCCGAGGGCTAGGTGTAGGTGTCAAGGGAGGGCTCCGTTAAGTCCTCGACTCGGAACAAGTGTAGGGCTGGATTCGGGTGTGGCTAAGGGTGGGTACCGGTTGATTTCGTGGGACACAGGTTAGTGTTCTGGCTAACGGTAGGGCAAGGTGTACTGGTCGGCGACGGGTAAGTGCTAGGCCTCGGACTAGAGTGAGCACTGGGCGTTTGTCTAGGGCCCGAGCTAGGGCTAGTGGGAGCGGTAGGCGTAGCGCTGGGGTAGGCACAGAGGAAGAGGTGGGTGTCGGGGTCAACCTAGGAGTAGGCCTAGGGCCAGGTGTTGGAGCTGTGGCTAGGGGTAGGGATGGGGTGGGCCTATGGTTAGGTGTAGCTGTAGGGCCAGGGGTAGGGGTAGGACTAGAGGTAGTGCTAGGCGTAGGCCTAGGGCGAGGGGTAGTGCTCGGGGTAGGATTAGGGGAAGGGCTAGTGGTTGGCAGAGGCTCACGGGCAGTGTTAGTGTTAGGGCTCATGTTAGGCCTAGGATTAGTGGTAGTGGTAGTGGTTGGCCGAGGGCTAGGTGTAGGTGTCACGGGAGGGCTCCGTTTAGTCCTAGGACTCAGAACAGGTGTAGGGCTGGATTCTGGTGTGACTAAGGGTGGGTCCAGGGTGATTCCGTAGGACACGGTTAGTGCTCTGGATAACGGTAGGGCAAGGTGTACTGGTCGGAGATGGGCAAATGCTAGGCTTCGGACTAGAGTGAGCACTGGGCGTTGGTCTAGGGCCTGAGCCAGGGCTAGTGGGAGCGGCAGGCGTAGCGCTGTGGTAGGCATAGGGAAAGAGGTGGGTGTCGGGGTAAACAGAGGAGTAGGCCTAGGGACAGGAGTTGGAGCTGTGGCTAGCGGTAGTGATGGGGTTGGGCCTATGGTTAGGTGTAGCTGTAGGGCTAGGGGTAGGGGTAGGAGTAGAGGTAGTGCAAGGCGTAGGCCTAGGGCGAGGGGGAATGCTCGGGGTAGGGTTAGGTAAAGGGCTAGTGGATGGCAGAGGCCCACGGGCAGTGTTAGAGTTAGGGCTCATGTTAGGCCTAGGATTAGTGGTAGTGGTAGGGGTTGGCCGAGGGCTAGGGGTATGTGTCAAGGGAGGGCTCCGTTTAGTCCTAGGACTCGGTACAGATGTAAGGCTGAATTCGGGTGTGGCTAAGGGTGGGTCCAGGGTGATTCCGTAGGACACGGGTTAGTGCTCTGGCCAACGGTAGGGCAAGGTGTACTGGTCGGGGACGGGCAAATGCTAGGCCTCGGACTAGAGTGAGCAATGGGCGTTGGTCTAGGGTCGAGCTAGAGTTAGTGGGAGCGGTAGGCGAAGCGCTGGGGTAGGCATAGGGCAAGAGATGGGTGTCGGTGTAAACCTAGGAGTAGGCCTAGGGCCAGTAGTTGGAGCTGTGTCTAGGGGTAGGGATGGGGGTGGGCTTATGAGTAGGGGTAGCTGTAGGGCCAGGGGTAGGGGTAGGACTAGAGGTAGTGCTAGGCGTAGGCCTAGGGCGAGGGGTAGTGCTCGGGGTAGGATTAGGGGAAGGGCTAGTGGTTGGCAGAGGCTCACGGGCAGTGTTAGTGTTAGGGCTCATGTTAGTTTTAGGATTAGTGGTAGTGGTAGGGGTTGGCCGAGGGCTAGGTTTAGGTGTCACGGGAGGGCTCCGGTTAGTCCTAGGACTCGGAACAGGTGTAGGGCTGGATTCGGGTGTGGCTAAGTGTGGGTCCAGGGTGATTCCGTAGGACACGGGTTAGTGCTCTGGCTAACGGTATGGCAAGGTGTACTGGTCGGGGACGGGCAAATGCTAGGCCTCGGACTAGAGTGAGCACTGGGCGTTGGTCTAGGGCCGAGCTAGGGCTAGTGGGAGCGGTAGGCGAAGCGCTGTGGTAGGCATAGGGCAAGAGATGGGTGTCGGTGTAAACCTAGGAGTAGGCCTAGGGCCAGTAGTTGGAGCTGTGGCTAGAGGTAGGGATGGGGGTGGGCTTATGAGTAGGGGTAGCTGTAGGGCCAGGGGTAGGAGTAGGACTAGAGGTAGTGCTAGGCGTAGGCCTAGGGCGAGGGGTAGTGCTCGGGGTAGGATTAGGGGAAGGGCTAGTGGTTGGCAGAGGCTCACGGGCAGTGTTAGTGTTAGGGCTCATGTTAGGCCTAGGATTAGTGGTAGTGGTAGGGGTTGGCCGAGGGCTAGGTGTAGGTGTCACGGGAGGGCTCCGTTTAGTCTTAGGACTCAGAACAGGTGTAGGGCTGATTCTGGTGTGACTAAGGGTGGGTCCAGGGTGATTCCGTAGGACACGGGTTAGTGCTCTGGATAACGGTAGGGCAAGGTGTACTGGTCGGAGATGGGCAAATGCTAGGCTTCGGACTAGAGTGAGCACTGGGTGTTGGTCTAGGGCCCGAACTAGGGCTAGTGGGAGCGGTAGGCGTAGCGCTGGGGTAGGCATAGGGCAAGAGGTTTGTGTCGGGGTAAACTTAGGAGTAGGCCTAGGGCCAGGAGTTGGAGCTGTGGCTAGGGGTAGGGATTGGGGTGGGCCTATGATTAGGAGTAGCTGTAGGGCCCGGGGTAGGGGTAGGACTAGAGGTAGTGCTAGGCGTAGGCCTAGGGCGATGGGTAGTGCTCGGGGTAGGATTAGGTGAAGGGCTAGTGGTTGGCAGAGGCCCACGGGCACTGTTAGTGTTAGGGCTCAAGTTAGGCCTAGGATTAGTAATAGTGGTAGGGGATGGCCGAGGGCTAGGTTTAGGTGTCACGGGAGGGCTCCGGTTAGTCCTAGGACTCGGAACAGGTGTAGGGCTGGATTCGGGTGTGGCTAGGGTGGGTCCAGGGTGATTCCGTAGGACATGGGTTAGTGCTCTGGCTAACTGTAGGGCAAAGTGTACTGGTCGGCGACGGGTAAGTGGTAGGCCTCGGACTAGAGTGAGCACTGGGCGTTGGTCTAGGTCCCGAGCTAGGGCTTGTGGGAGCGGTAGGCGTAGCGCTGGGGTAGGCATAGGGCAAGAGGTGGGTGTCGGGGTAAACTTAGGAGTAGGCCTAGGGACAAAAGTTGGATTTGTGGCTAGGGGTAGTGATGGGGTTGGGCCTATGGTTAGGGGTAGCTGTAGGGCCAGGGGTAGGGGTAGGACTAGAGGTAGTGCTAGGCGTAGGCCTAGGGCGAGGTGGAGAGCTCGGGGTAGGGTTAGGTGAAGTGCTAATGGTTGGCAGATGCCCACGGGCAGTGTTAGTGTTAGGGCTCATGTTAGGCCTAGGATTAGTGGTAGTACTAGGGGTTGGCCGAGGGCTAGGTGTAGGTGTCAAGGGAGGGCTCCGTTAAGTCCTAGGACTCGGAACAAGTGTAAGGCTGGATTCGGGTGTGGCTAAGGGTGGGTACCGGTTGATTTCGTGGGACACAGGTTAGTGTTCTGGCTAACGGTAGGGCAAGGTGTACTGGTCGGGGATGGGCAAATGCTAGGCCTCGGACTAGAGTGAGCACTGGGCGTTTGTCTAGGGCCCGAGCTAGGGCTAGTGGGAGCGGTAGGCGTAGCGCTGGGGTAGGCACAGGGCAAGATGTGGGTGTCGGGGTAAACCTAGGAGTAGGCCTAGGGCCAGGTGTTGGAGCTGTGGCTAGGGGTAGGGATGGGGTGGGCCTAGGGTTAGGTGTAGCTGTAGGGCCAGGGGTAGGGGTAGGACTAGAGGTAGTGCAAGGCGTAGGCCTAGGGCGAGGGGGAGTGCTCGGGGTAGGGTTAGGTAAAGGGCTAGTGGATGGCAGAGGCCCACGGGCAGTGTTAGTGTTAGGGCTCATGTTAGGCCTAGGATTAGTGGTAGTGGTAGGGGTTGGCCGAGGGCTAGGGGTATGTGTCAAGGGAGGGCTCCGTTTAGTCCTAGGACTCGGAACAGATGTAAGGCTGGATTCGGGTGTAGCTAAGGGTGGGTCCAGGGTGATTCCGTAGGACACGGGTTAGTGCTCTGGCTAACTGTAGGGCAAAGTGTACTGATCGGCGACGGGCAATTGGTAGGCCTCGGACTAGAGTGAGCACTGGGCGTTGGTCTAGGGCCCGAGCTAGGGCTAGTGGGAGCGGCAGGCGTAGCGCTGTGGTAGGCATAGGGCAAGAGATGGGTGTCGGTGTAAACCTAGGAGTAGGCTTAGGGCCAGTAGTTGGAGCTTTGTCTAGGGGTAGGGATGGGGGTGGGCTTATGAGTAGGGGTAGCTGTAGGGCCTGTGGTAGGGGTAGGACTAGAGGTAGTGCTAGGCGTAGGCCTAGGGCGAGGGGTAGTGCTCGGGGTAGGATTAGGGGAAGGGCTAGTGGTTGGCAGAGGCTCACGGGCAGTGTTAGTGTTAGGGCTCATGTTAGTTTTAGGATTAGTGGTAGTGGTAGGGGTTGGCCGAGGGCTAGGTTTAGGTGTCACGGGAGGGCTCCGGTTAGTCCTAGGACTCGGAACAGGTGTAGGGCTGGATTCGGGTGTGGCTAAGTGTGGGTCCAGGGTGATTCCGTAGGACACGGGTTAGTGCTCTGGCTAACGGTATGGCAAGGTGTACTGGTCGGGGATGGGCAAATGCTAGGCCTCGGACTAGAGTGAGCACTGGGCGTTGGTCTAGGGACCGAGCTAGGGCTAGTGGGAGCGGTAGGCGTAGCGCTGGGGTAGGCATAGGGTAAGAGGTGGGTGTCGGGGTAAACCTAGGAGTAGGCCTAGGGCCAGGAATTGGAGCTGTGGCTAGGGGTAGGGATGGGGGTGGGCCTATG
The DNA here is from genome assembly GCF_964194185.1 of Rhinolophus hipposideros. Lineage (NCBI taxonomy): Eukaryota > Metazoa > Chordata > Mammalia > Chiroptera > Rhinolophidae > Rhinolophus > Rhinolophus hipposideros. The sequence continues at coordinate 92,821 of NW_027669325.1, forward strand.
GGTAGGGGTAGCTGTAGGGCCCGGGGTAGGGGTAGGACTAGAGGTAGTGCTAGGCGTAGGCCTAGGGCGAGGGGGAGTGCTCGGGGTAAGGTTAGGTGAAGGGCTAGTGGTTGGCACAGGCCTACGGGCAGTGTTAGTGTTAGGGCTCATGTTAGGCCTAGGATTAGTGGTAGTACTAGGGGTTGGCCGAGGGCTAGGTGTAGGTGTCAAGGGAGGGCTCCGTTAAGTCCTAGGACTCGGAACAAGTGTAAGGCTGGATTCGGGTGTGGCTAAGGGTGGGTACCGGTTGATTTCGTGGGACACAGGTTAGTGTTCTGGCTAACGGTAGGGCAAGGTGTACTGGTCGGGGATGGGCAAATGCTAGGCCTCGGACTAGAGTGAGCACTGGGCGTTTGTCTAGGGCCCGAGCTAGGGCTAGTGGGAGCGGTAGGCGTAGCGCTGGGGTAGGCACAGGGCAAGATGTGGGTGTCGGGGTAAACCTAGGAGTAGGCCTAGGGCCAGGTGTTGGAGCTGTGGCTAGGGGTAGGGATGGGGTGGGCCTAGGGTTAGGTGTAGCTGTAGGGCCAGGGGTAGGGGTAGGACTAGAGGTAGTGCAAGGCGTAGGCCTAGGGCGAGGGGGAGTGCTCGGGGTAGGGTTAGGTAAAGGGCTAGTGGATGGCAGAGGCCCACGGGCAGTGTTAGTGTTAGGGCTCATGTTAGGCCTAGGATTAGTGGTAGTGGAAGGGGTTGGCCGAGGGCTAGGGGTATGTGTCAAGGGAGGGCTCCGTTTAGTCCTAGGACTCGGAACAGATGTAAGGCTGGATTCGGGTGTAGCTAAGGGTGGGTCCAGGGTGATTCCGTAGGACACGGGTTAGTGCTCTGGCTAACTGTAGGGCAAAGTGTACTGATCGGCGACGGGCAATTGGTAGGCCTCGGACTAGAGTGAGCACTGGGCGTTGGTCTAGGGCCCGAGCTAGGGCTAGTGGGAGCGGCAGGCGTAGCGCTGTGGTAGGCATAGGGCAAGAGATGGGTGTCGGTGTAAACCTAGGAGTAGGCTTAGGGCCAGTAGTTGGAGCTTTGTCTAGCGGTAGGGATGGGGGTGGGCTTATGAGTAGGGGTAGCTGTAGGGCCTGTGGTAGGGGTAGGACTAGAGGTAGTGCTAGGCGTAGGCCTAGGGCGAGGGGTAGTGCTCGGGGTAGGATTAGGGGAAGGGCTAGTGGTTGGCAGAGGCTCACGGGCAGTGTTAGTGTTAGGGCTCATGTTAGTTTTAGGATTAGTGGTAGTGGTAGGGGTTGGCCGAGGGCTAGGTTTAGGTGTCACGGGAGGGCTCCGGTTAGTCCTAGGACTCGGAACAGGTGTAGGGCTGGATTCGGGTGTGGCTAAGTGTGGGTCCAGGGTGATTCCGTAGGACACGGGTTAGTGCTCTGGCTAACGGTATGGCAAGGTGTACTGGTCGGGGATGGGCAAATGCTAGGCCTCGGACTAGAGTGAGCACTGGGCGTTGGTCTAGGGACCGAGCTAGGGCTAGTGGGAGCGGTAGGCGTAGCGCTGGGGTAGGCATAGGGTAAGAGGTGGGTGTCGGGGTAAACCTAGGAGTAGGCCTAGGGCCAGGAATTGGAGCTGTGGCTAGGGGTAGGGATGGGGGTGGGCCTATGGGTAGGGGTAGCTGTAGGGCCCGGGGTAGGGGTAGGACTAGAGGTAGTGCTAGGCGTAGGCCTAGGGCGAGGGGGAGTGCTCGGGGTAGGGTTAGGTGAAGTGCTAATGGTTGGCAGAGGCCCACGGGCAGTGTTAGTGTTAGGGCTCATGTTAGGCCTAGGATTAGTGGTAGTGGTAGGGTTGGCCGAGGGCTAGGTTTAGGTGTCACGGGAGGGCTCCGGTTAGTCCTAGGACTCGGAACAGGTGTAGGGCTGGATTCGGGTGTGGCTAGGGTGGGTCCAGGGTGATTCCGTAGGACACGGGTTAGTGCTCTGGCTAACTGTAGGGCAAAGTGTACTGGTCGGCGACGGGCAAGTGGTAGGCCTCGGACTAGAGTGAGCACTGGGCGTTGGTCTAGGGCCCGAACTAGGGCTAGTGGGAGCGGTAGGCGTAGCGCTGTGGTAGGCATAGGGCAAGAGGTTTGTGTCGGGGTAAACAGAGGAGTAGGCCTAGGGCCAGGAGTTGGAGCTGTGGCTAGGGGTAGGGATTGGGGTGGGCCTATGGTTAGGGGTAGCTGTAGGGCCCGGGGTAGGGGTAGGACTAGAGGTAGTGCTAGGCGTAGGCCTAGGGCGATGGGTAGTGCTCGTGGTAGGATTAGGTGAAGGGCTAGTGGTTGGCAGAGGCCCACGGGCACTGTTAGTGTTAGGGCTCAAGTTAGGCCTAGGATTAGTAATAGTGGTAGGGGTTGGCCGAGGGCTAGGTGTAGGTGTCACGGGAGGGCTCCATTTAGTCCTAGGACACAAAACAGGTGTACGGCTGGATTCGGGTGTGGCTAAGGTTGGGTCCAGGGTGATTCCGTAGGACACGCGTTAGTGCTCTGGCTAACGGTATGGCAAGGTGTACTGGTCGGAAACGAGCAAATGCTAGGCCTCGGACTAGTGTGAGCACTGGGCGTTGGTCTAGGGCCGAGCTAGGGCTAGTGGGAGCGGTAGGCGAAGCGCTGGGGTAGGCATAGGGCAAGAGATGGGTGTCGGTGTAAACCTAGGAGTCGGCCTTGGGCCAGTAATTGGAGCTGTGTCTAGGGGTAGGGATGGGGGTGGGCTTATAGGTAGGGGTAGCTGTAGGGCCAGGGGTAGGGGTAGGACTAGAGGTAGTGCTAGGCGTAGGCCTAGGGCGAGGGGTAGTGCTCGGGGTAGGATTAGGGGAAGGGCTAGTGGTTGGCAGAGGCTCACGGGCAGTGTTAGTGTTAGGGCTCATGTTAGTCCTAGGATTAGTGGTAGTGGTAGGGGATGGCCGAGGGCTAGGTTTAGGTGTCACGGGAGGGCTCCGGTTAGTCCTAGGACTCGGAACAGGTGTAGGGCTGGATTCGGGTGTGGCTAGGGTGGGTCCAGGGTGATTCCGTAGGACACGGCTTAGTGCTCTGGCTAACTGTAGGGCAAAGTGTACTGGTCGGCGACGGGCAAGTGGTAGGCCTCGGAGTAGAGTGAGCACTGGGCTTTGGTCTAGGGCCCGAGCCAGGGCTAGTGGGAGCGGCAGGCGTAGCGCTGTGGTAGGCATAGGGAAAAAGGTGGGTGTCGGTGTAAACAGAGGAGTAGTCCTAGGGACAGGAGTTGGAGCTGTGGCTAGGTGTAGTGATGGGGTTGGGCCTATGGTTAGGGGTAGCTGTAGGGCCCGGGGTAGGGGTAGGACTAGAGGTAGTGCTAGGCGTAAGCCTAGGGCGAGGGGGAGTGCTCGGAGTAGGGTTAGGTGAAGGGCTAGTGGTGGCAGAGGCCTACGGGCAGTGTTAGTGTTATGGCTCATGTTAGGCCTAGGATTAGTGGTAGTAGTAGGGGTTGGCCGAGGGCTAGGTGTAGGTGTCAAGGGAGGGCTCCGTTAAGTCCTAGGACTCGGAACAAGTGTAGGGCTGGATTCGGGTGTGGCTAAGGGTGGGTACCGGTTGATTTCGTGGGACACAGGTTAGTGTTCTGGCTAACGGTAGGGCAAGGTGTACTGGTCGGCGACGGGTAAGTGCTTGGCCTCGGACTAGAGTGAGTACTGGGCGTTTGTCTAGGGCCCGAGCTAGGGCTAGTGGGAGCGGTAGGCGTAGCGCTGGGGTAGGCACAGAGCAAGAGGTGGGTGTCGGGGTCAACCTAGGAGTAGGCCTAGGGCCAGGTGTTGGAGCTGTGTCTAGGGGTAGGGATGGGGTGGGCCTATGGTTAGGTGTAGCTGTAGGGCCAGGGGTAGGGGTAGGACTAGAGGTAGTGCAAGGCGTAGGCGTAGGGCGAGGGGGAGTGCTCGGGGTAGGGTTAGGTAAAGGGCTAGTGGATGGCAGAGGCCCACGGGCAGTGTTAGAGTTAGGGCTCATGTTAGGCCTAGGATTAGTGGTAGTGGTAGGGTTGGCCGAGGGCTAGGGGTATGTGTCAAGGGAGGGCTCCGTTTAGTCCTAGGACTCGGAACAGATGTAAGGCTGGATTCGGGTGTGGCTAAGGGTGGGTCCAGGGTGATTCCGTAGGACACGGGTTAGTGCTCTGGCTAACTGTAGGACAAAGTGTACTGATCGGCGACGGGCAATTGGTAGGCCTCGGACTAGAGTGAGCACTGGGCGTTGGTCTAGGGCCCGAGCTAGGGCTAGTGGGAGCGGCAGGCGTAGCGCTGTGGTAGGCATAGGGCAAGAGATGGGTGTCGGTGTAAACCTAGGAGTAGGCTTAGGGCCAGTAGTTGGAGCTGTGTCTAGGGGTAGGGATGGGGGTGGGCTTATGAGTAGGGGTAGCTGTAGGGCCAGGGGTAGGGGTAGACTAGAGGTAGTGCTAGGCGTAGGCCTAGGGCGAGGGGTAGTGCTCGGGGTAGGATTAGGGGAAGGGCTAGTGGTTGGCAGAGGCTCACGGGCAGTGTTAGTGTTAGGGCTCATGTTAGTTTTAGGATTAGTGGTAGTGGTAGGGGTTGGCCGAGGGCTAGGTTTAGGTGTCACGGGAGGGCTCCGGTTAGTCCTAGGACTCGGAACAGGTGTAGGGCTGGATTCGGGTGTGGCTAAGTGTGGGTCCAGGGTGATTCCGTAGGACACGGGTTAGTGCTCTGGCTAACGGTATGGCAAGGTGTACTGGTCGGGGATGGGCAAATGCTAGGCCTCGGACTAGAGTGAGCACTGGGCGTTGGTCTAGGGCCGAGCTAGGGCTAGTGGGAGCGGTAGGCGAAGCGCTGGGGTAGGCATAGGGCAAGAGATGGGTGTCGGTGTAAACCTAGGAGTAGGCCTAGGGCCAGTAGTTGGAGCTGTGGCTAGAGGTAGGGATGGGGGTGGGCTTATGAGTAGGGGTAGCTGTAGGGCCAGGGGTAGGAGTAGGACTAGAGGTAGTGCTAGGCGTAGGCCTAGGGCGAGGGGTAGTGCACGGGGTAGGATTAGGAGAAGGGCTAGTGGTTGGCAGAGGCTCACGGGCAGTGTTAGTGTTAGGGCTCATGTTAGGCCTAGGATTAGTGGTAGTGGTAGGGGTTGGCCGAGGGCTAGGTGTAGGTGTCACGGGAGGGCTCCGGTTAGTCCTAGGACTCGGAACAGGTGTAGGGCTGATTCTGGTGTGACTAAGGGTGGGTCCAAGGTGATTCCGTAGGACACGGGTTAGTGCTCTGGATAACGGTAGGGCAAGGTGTACTGGTCGGAGATGGGCAAATGCTAGGCTTCGGACTAGAGTGAGCACTGGGTGTTGGTCTAGGGCCCGAACTAGGGCTAGTGGGAGCGGTAGGCGTAGCGCTGGGGTAGGCATAGGGCAAGAGGTTTGTGTCGGGGTAAACTTAGGAGTAGGCCTAGGGCCAGGAGTTGGAGCTGTGGCTAGGGGTATGGATTGGGGTGGGCCTATGGTTAGGGGTAGCTGTAGGGCCCGGGGTAGGTGTAGGACTAGAGGTAGTGCTAGGCGTAGGCCTAGGGCGAAGGGGAGTGCTCGGGGTAGGATTAGGTGAAGGGCTAGTGGTTGGCAGAGGCCCACGGGCAGTGTTAGGTTTAGGGCTCATGTTAGGACTAGGATTAGTGGTAGTGGTAGGGTTTGGCCGAGGATTAGGGGTAGCTGTCACGGGAAAACTCTGGTTAGTCCTAGGACTTGATACAGCTGTAGGGCTGGATTCGGGTGTGGCTAAGGGTGGATCCAGGGTGATTCCGTAGGACACGGGTTAGTGCTCTGGCTAATGGTATGGCAAGGTGTACTGGTCGGGGACGGGCAAATGCTAGGCTTCGGACTAGAGTGAGCACTG
>NW_027669324.1:0-15512 GCF_964194185.1 Rhinolophus hipposideros
TAGGGTTAGGGTTGGTGTTAGGGTTAGGGTTAGGGTTAGGGTTGGTGTTAGGGTTAGGTTTACGGTTAGGGTTAGGGTTGGTGTTAGGTATAGGGCTAGGGTTAGGGTTAGGGTTAGGGTTAGGGTTGGTGTTAGGGTTAGGGTTAGGGTTAGGGTTAGTGTTAGGGTTAGGGTTAGGGTTAGGGTTAGGATTAGGGTTAGGGTTGGTGTTAGGGTTAGGGTTAGGGTTAGGGTTAGTGTTGGTGTTAGGCATAGGGTTAGGGTTAGAATTAGGGTTAGGGTTAGGGTTGGTGTTAGGGTTAGGGTTAGGGTTAGGGTTAGGGTTGGTGTTAGGGTTAGGGTTAGGGTTAGAGTTAGGGTTGGTGTTAGGGTTAGGGTTAGGGTTAGGGTTAGGGTTGGTGTTAGGGTTAGGGTTAGGGTTAGTGTTAGGGTTAGGGTTAGGGTTAGGGTTAGGGTTGGTGTTAGGGTTAGGGTTAGGGTTAGGGTTAGGGTTGGTGTTAGGGTTAGTGTTTGGGTTAGGGTTAGGGTTGGTGTTAGGTTTAGGGTTAGGGTTAGGGTTAGGGTTAGGGTTGGTGTTAGGGTTAGGGATAGGGTTAGGGTTCGTGTTAGGCATAAATTAGGGTTAGGGTTAGGGTTAGGGTTAGGGTTGGTGTTAGGGTTAGGGTTAGGGTTAGGGTTAGGGTTGGTGTTAGGGTTAGGGTTAGGGTTAAGATTAGGGTTAGGTTTGGTGTTAGGGTTAGGGTTAGGTTTAGGTTTAGGGTTGGTGTTAGGGTTAGGGTTAGGGTTAGGGTTAGTGTTAGGGTTGGTGTTAGGGTTAGGGTTAGGGTTAGTGTTAGGGTTGGTGTTAGGTATAGGGTTAGGGTTAGAGTTAGGGTTAGGGTGAGGGTTGTTGTTAGGGTTAGAGTTAGGGTTAGGGTTAGGGTTGGTGTTAGGTATAGGGTTAGGGTTAAGGTTAGGGTTAGGGTTAGGGTTGGTGTTAGGGTTAGGGTTAGGGTTAGGGTTAGTGTTAGGGTTAGGGTTAGGGTTAGGGTTAGGTTACCCCGAGCACTACCCCTCGCCCTAGGCCTACGCCTAGCACTACCCCTGGTCCTACCACTACCCCTGGCCCTACAGCTCCCCCTACGCATAGGTCCACCCCCACCCCTAACCCTAGCCACAGCTCCCACTCCTGGCCCTAGGCCTACACCGAGGTTTACCTCGACACCCACCCCTTGCCCTATGCCTACCCCAGCGCTACGCCTACCGTTTCCACTAGCCATAGCTCGGGCCCTAGACCAACGCCCATGGCTCCCTCTCGTCCGAGGCCTAGAACTTGCCCGTCGCTAACCAGTACACCTTGCCCTTGTTAGGGTTAGGGTTAGGGTTAGGGTTGGTGTTAGGGTTAGGGTTAGGGTTAGGGTTAGGGTTGGTGTTAGGTATAGGGTTAGGGTTAGCATTAGGGTTAGGGTTAGGGTTGGTGTTAGGGTTAGGGTTTGGGTTAGGGTTAGTAATAGGGTTAGGGTTAGTGTTAGGTTACCCCGAGCACTACCCTCGCCCTAGGCCTACGCCTAGCACTACCTCTGGTCCCACCCCTACCCCTGTCCCTACAGCTCCCCCTACCCATAGGCCCACCCCTATCCCTACCCCTAGCCACAGCTCCCACTCCTGGTCCTAGGCCTACTCCGAGGTTTACCCCGACACCCACCCCTTGCCCTTTGCCTACCCCAGCGCTACGCCTACTGCTCCCACTAGCTCTACCTCGGGCCCTAGACCAACGCCCAGTGCTCACTCTAGTCCGAGCCTAGCACTTGCCCGTCGCCAACCGGTACACCTTGCCCTACCGATAGCCAGAGCACTAACCCGTGTCCTACGAAATCCCCCTGGACCCACCATTAGCCACACCCTAATCCAGCCCTACATCTTTTCGGAGTCCTAGGACTACCCGGAGCCCTCTTGTGACAGTTACGCCTAGCCCTCGGCCATCCCCTACCATTACCACTAGTCCTAGGCCTAAAATGAGCCCTAACCCTAACACTGCCCGTGGGCCTCTGCCAAACACTAGCCCTTCAACTAACCCTACCCCGAGCACTACTTCTCGCCCTAGGCCTACGCCTAGCACTACCTCTGGTCCTACCACTACCCCTGGCCCTACAGCTCCCCCTACCCATAGGCCCACCCCCAACCCTACCACTAGCCACAGCTCCCACTCCTGGCCCTAGGCCTACTCCGAGGTTTACCTCGACACCCACCCCTTGCCCTATGCCTACCCCAGCGCTACGCCTACCGCTCTCACTAGCCCTAGCTCGGGCCCTAGACCAACGCACATGGCTCCTTCTAGTCCGAGGCCTAGAACTTGCCCGTCGCTGACCACTACACCTTGCCCTTGTTAGAATTAGGGTTAGGGTTAGGGTTAGGGTTAGGATTAGGATTAGGGTTTAGGGTTAGGGTTAGGGTTAGGGTTGGTGTTAGGGTTAGGGTTAGGGTTAGGGTTAGGGTTGGTGTTAGGTTTAGGGTTAGGGTTAGGGTTAGGGTTACGGTTAGGGTTGGTGTTAGGTTTAGGGTTAGGGTTAGGGTTAGGATTAGGGTTCGGGTTGGTGATAGGTTTAGGGATAGGGTTAGGGTTGGTGTTAGGGTTAGGGTTAGGGTTAGGGTTAGGGTTGGTGTTAGGTATAGGGTTAGGGTTAGGGTTAGGGTTAGGGTTAGGGTTACGGTTGGGGTTAGGGTTAGGGTTAGGGTTAGGGTTAGTGTTAGGGTTAGGGTTAGGGTTAGGTTTGGTGTTATGGTTAGGGTTAGGGTTAGGGTTAGGGTTAGGGTTAGGGTTAGGGTTGGTGTTAGGGTTAGGGTTAGGGTTAGGATTAGGGTTAGGGTTGGTGTTAGGGTTAGGGTTAGGGTTAGGGTTGGTGTGAGGGTTAGGGTTAGGGTTAGGGTTAGGGTTAGGGTTAGGATTAGGGTTAGGGTTGGTGTTAGGGTTAGGGTTAGGTTTAGGGTTAGGGTTGGTGTTAGGGTTAGGGTTAGGGTTAGAGTTAGGTTTAGGGTTAGGGTTAGGGTTGGTGTTAGGGTTAGGGTTAGGGTTAGGGTTGGTGTTAGGGTTAGGGTTAGGGTTAGTGTTAGGGTTAGGGTTAGGGTTGGTGTTAGGTATAGGGTTAGGGTTATGTTTAGGGTTAGGGTTAGGGTTGGTGTTAGGGTTAGGGTTAGGGTTAGGGTTAGGGTTAGGGTTAGGGTTAGGGTTAGGGTTAGGATTAGGGTTAGGGTTGGTGTTAGGGTTAGGGTTAGGGTTAGTGTTGGTGTTAGGCATAGGGTTAGGGTTAGGGTTAGGGTTAGGGTTAGGGTTGGTTTTAGGGTTAGGGTTAGGGTTGGTGTTAGGGTTAGGGTAAGGGTTAGAGTTAGGGTTAGGGTTAGGGTTAGGGTTGGCGTTAGGGTTAGGGTTAGGGTTAGAGTTAGGTTTAGGTTTAGGGTTAGGGTTGGTGTTAGGTATAGGGTTAGGGTTAGGGTTGGTGTTAGGGTTAGGGTTAGGATTAGGGTTAGTGTTAGGGTTAGGGTTAGGGTTAGGGTTAGGATTAGGGTTAGGGTTGGTGTTAGGGTTAGGGTTAGGGTTAGGGTTAGTGTTGGTGTTAGGCATAGGGTTAGGGTTAGGGTTAGGGTTAGGGTTAGGGTTGGTGTTAGGGTTAGGGTTAGGGTTAGGGTTAGGGTTGGTGTTAGGGTTAGGGTTAGGGTTAGAGTTAGGGTTAGGTTTAGGGTTAGGGTTGGTGTTAGGGTTAGGGTTAGGGTTAGGGTTAGGGTTGGTGTTAGGGTTAGGGTTAGGGTTAGTGTTAGGGTTAGGGTTAGGGTTAGGGTTGGTGTTAGGGTTAGGGTTAGGGTTAGGGTTGGTGTTAGGGTTAGGTTTAGGGTTAGGGTTAGGGTTGGTGTTAGGTATAGGGCTAGGGTTAGGGTTAGGGTTAGGGTTAGGGTTGGTGTTAGGGTTAGGGTTAGGGTTAGGGTTAGTGTTAGGGTTAGGGTTAGGGTTAGGGTTAGGATTAGGGTTAGGGTTGGTGTTAGGGTTAGGGTTAGGGTTAGGGTTAGTGTTGGTGTTAGGTTTAGGGTTAGGGTTAGGGTTAGGGTTAGGGTTGGTGTTAGGGTTAGGGTTAGGGTTAGGGTTCGTGTTAGGCATAAATTAGGGTTAGGGTTAGGGTTAGGGTTAGGGTTGGTGTTAGGGTTAGGGTTAGGGTTAGGGTTAGGGTTGGTGTTAGGGTTAGGGTTAGGGTTAAGATTAGGGTTAGGTTTGGTGTTAGGGTTAGGGTTAGGTTTAGGTTTAGGGTTGGTGTTAGGGTTAGGGTTAGGGTTAGGGTTAGTGTTAGGGTTGGTGTTAGGGTTAGGGTTAGGGTTAGTGTTAGGGTTGGTGTTAGGTATAGGGTTAGGGTTAGAGTTAGGGTTAGGGTGAGTGTTGTTGTTAGGGTTTGAGTTAGGGTTAGGGTTAGGGTTGGTGTTAGGTATAAGGTTAGGGTTAAGGTTAGGGTTAGGGTTAGGGTTGGTGTTAGGGTTAGGGTTAGGGTTAGGGTTAGTGTTAGGGTTAGGGTTAGGGTTAGGGTTAGGTTACCCCGAGCACTACCCTTCGCCCTAGGCCTACGCCTAGCACTACCCCTGGTCCTACCACTACCCCTGGCCCTACAGCTCCCCCTACGCATAGGTCCACCCCCACCCCTAACCCTAGCCACAGCTCCCACTCCTGGCCCTAGGCCTACACCGAGGTTTACCTCGACACCCACCCCTTGCCCTATGCCTACCCCAGCGCTACGCCTACCGTTTCCACTAGCCATAGCTCGGGCCCTAGACCAACGCCCATGGCTCCCTCTCGTCCGAGGCCTAGAACTTGCCCGTCGCTAACCAGTACACCTTGCCCTTGTTAGGGTTAGGGTTAGGGTTAGGGTTGGTGTTAGGGTTAGGGTTAGGGTTAGGGTTAGGGTTGGTGTTAGGTATAGGGTTAGGGTTAGCATTAGGGTTAGGGTTAGGGTTGGTGTTAGGGTTAGGGTTTGGGTTAGGGTTAGTAATAGGGTTAGGGTTAGTGTTAGGTTACCCCGAGCACTACCCTCGCCCTAGGCCTACGCCTAGCACTACCTCTGGTCCCACCCCTACCCCTGTCCCTACAGCTCCCCCTACCCATAGGCCCACCCCTATCCCTACCCCTAGCCACAGCTCCCACTCCTGGTCCTAGGCCTACTCCGAGGTTTACCCCGACACCCACCCCTTGCCCTTTGCCTACCCCAGCGCTACGCCTACTGCTCCCACTAGCTCTACCTCGGGCCCTAGACCAACGCCCAGTGCTCACTCTAGTCCGAGCCTAGCACTTGCCCGTCGCCAACCGGTACACCTTGCCCTACCGATAGCCAGAGCACTAACCCGTGTCCTACGAAATCCCCCTGGACCCACCATTAGCCACACCCTAATCCAGCCCTACATCTTTTCGGAGTCCTAGGACTACCCGGAGCCCTCTTGTGACAGTTACGCCTAGCCCTCGGCCATCCCCTACCATTACCACTAGTCCTAGGCCTAAAATGAGCCCTAACCCTAACACTGCCCGTGGGCCTCTGCCAAACACTAGCCCTTCAACTAACCCTACCCCGAGCACTACTTCTCGCCCTAGGCCTACGCCTAGCACTACCTCTGGTCCTACCACTACCCCTGGCCCTACAGCTCCCCCTACCCATAGGCCCACCCCCAACCCTACCACTAGCCACAGCTCCCACTCCTGGCCCTAGGCCTACTCCGAGGTTTACCTCGACACCCACCCCTTGCCCTATGCCTACCCCAGCGCTACGCCTACCGCTCTCACTAGCCCTAGCTCGGGCCCTAGACCAACGCACATGGCTCCTTCTAGTCCGAGGCCTAGAACTTGCCCGTCGCTGACCACTACACCTTGCCCTTGTTAGAATTAGGGTTAGGGTTAGGGTTAGGGTTAGGGTTAGGATTAGGGTTTAGGGTTAGGGTTAGGGTTAGGGTTGGTGTTAGGGTTAGGGTTAGGGTTAGGGTTAGGGTTGGTGTTAGGTTTAGGGTTAGGGTTAGGGTTAGGGTTACGGTTAGGGTTGGTGTTAGGTTTAGGGTTAGGGTTAGGGTTAGGATTAGGGTTCGGGTTGGTGATAGGTTTAGGGATAGGGTTAGGGTTGGTGTTAGGGTTAGGGTTAGGGTTAGGGTTAGGGTTGGTGTTAGGTATAGGGTTAGGGTTAGGGTTAGGGTTAGGGTTAGGGTTACGGTTGGGGTTAGGGTTAGGGTTAGGGTTAGGGTTAGTGTTAGGGTTAGGGTTAGGGTTAGGTTTGGTGTTATGGTTAGGGTTAGGGTTAGGGTTAGGGTTAGGGTTAGGGTTAGGGTTGGTGTTAGGGTTAGGGTTAGGGTTAGGATTAGGGTTAGGGTTGGTGTTAGGGTTAGGGTTAGGGTTAGGGTTGGTGTGAGGGTTAGGGTTAGGGTTAGGGTTAGGGTTAGGGTTAGGATTAGGGTTAGGGTTGGTGTTAGGGTTAGGGTTAGGTTTAGGGTTAGGGTTGGTGTTAGGGTTAGGGTTAGGGTTAGAGTTAGGTTTAGGGTTAGGGTTAGGGTTGGTGTTAGGGTTAGGGTTAGGGTTAGGGTTGGTGTTAGGGTTAGGGTTAGGGTTAGTGTTAGGGTTAGGGTTAGGGTTGGTGTTAGGTATAGGGTTAGGGTTATGTTTAGGGTTAGGGTTAGGGTTGGTGTTAGGGTTAGGGTTAGGGTTAGGGTTAGGGTTAGGGTTAGGGTTAGGGTTAGGATTAGGGTTAGGGTTGGTGTTAGGGTTAGGGTTAGAGTTAGGGTTAGTGTTGGTGTTAGGCATAGGGTTAGGGTTAGGGTTAGGGTTAGGGTTAGGGTTGGTTTTAGGGTTAGGGTTAGGGTTGGTGTTAGGGTTAGGGTAAGGGTTAGAGTTAGGGTTAGGGTTAGGGTTAGGGTTGGTGTTAGGGTTAGGGTTAGGGTTAGAGTTAGGTTTAGGTTTAGGGTTAGGGTTGGTGTTAGGTATAGGGTTAGGGTTAGGGTTGGTGTTAGGGTTAGGGTTAGGGTTAGGGTTAGTGTTAGGGTTAGGGTTAGGGTTAGGGTTAGGATTAGGGTTAGGGTTGGTGTTAGGGTTAGGGTTAGGGTTAGGGTTAGTGTTGGTGTTAGGCATAGGGTTAGGGTTAGGGTTAGGGTTAGGGTTAGGGTTGGTGTTAGGGTTAGGGTTAGGGTTAGGGTTAGGGTTGGTGTTAGGGTTAGGGTTAGGGTTAGAGTTAGGGTTAGGTTTAGGGTTAGGGTTGGTGTTAGGGTTAGGGTTAGGGTTAGGGTTAGGGTTGGTGTTAGGGTTAGGGTTAGGGTTAGTGTTAGGGTTAGGGTTAGGGTTAGGGTTGGTGTTAGGGTTAGGGTTAGGGTTAGGGTTGGTGTTAGGGTTAGGTTTAGGGTTAGGGTTAGGGTTGGTGTTAGGTATAGGGCTAGGGTTAGGGTTAGGGTTAGGGTTAGGGTTGGTGTTAGGGTTAGGGTTAGGGTTAGGGTTAGTGTTAGGGTTAGGGTTAGGGTTAGGGTTAGGATTAGGGTTAGGGTTGGTGTTAGGGTTAGGGTTAGGGTTAGGGTTAGTGTTGGTGTTAGGTTTAGGGTTAGGGTTAGGGTTAGGGTTAGGGTTGGTGTTAGGGTTAGGGTTAGGGTTAGGGTTCGTGTTAGGCATAAATTAGGGTTAGGGTTAGGGTTAGGGTTAGGGTTGGTGTTAGGGTTAGGGTTAGGGTTAGGGTTAGGGTTGGTGTTAGGGTTAGGGTTAGGGTTAAGATTAGGGTTAGGTTTGGTGTTAGGGTTAGGGTTAGGTTTAGGTTTAGGGTTGGTGTTAGGGTTAGGGTTAGGGTTAGGGTTAGTGTTAGGGTTGGTGTTAGGGTTAGGGTTAGGGTTAGTGTTAGGGTTGGTGTTAGGTATAGGGTTAGGGTTAGAGTTAGGGTTAGGGTGAGTGTTGTTGTTAGGGTTTGAGTTAGGGTTAGGGTTAGGGTTGGTGTTAGGTATAAGGTTAGGGTTAAGGTTAGGGTTAGGGTTAGGGTTGGTGTTAGGGTTAGGGTTAGGGTTAGGGTTAGTGTTAGGGTTAGGGTTAGGGTTAGGGTTAGGTTACCCCGAGCACTACCCCTCGCCCTAGGCCTACGCCTAGCACTACCCCTGGTCCTACCACTACCCCTGGCCCTACAGCTCCCCCTACGCATAGGTCCACCCCCACCCCTAACCCTAGCCACAGCTCCCACTCCTGGCCCTAGGCCTACACCGAGGTTTACCTCGACACCCACCCCTTGCCCTATGCCTACCCCAGCGCTACGCCTACCGTTTCCACTAGCCATAGCTCGGGCCCTAGACCAACGCCCATGGCTCCCTCTCGTCCGAGGCCTAGAACTTGCCCGTCGCTAACCAGTACACCTTGCCCTTGTTAGGGTTAGGGTTAGGGTTAGGGTTGGTGTTAGGGTTAGGGTTAGGGTTAGGGTTAGGGTTGGTGTTAGGTATAGGGTTAGGGTTAGCATTAGGGTTAGGGTTAGGGTTGGTGTTAGGGTTAGGGTTTGGGTTAGGGTTAGTAATAGGGTTAGGGTTAGTGTTAGGTTACCCCGAGCACTACCCTCGCCCTAGGCCTACGCCTAGCACTACCTCTGGTCCCACCCCTACCCCTGTCCCTACAGCTCCCCCTACCCATAGGCCCACCCCTATCCCTACCCCTAGCCACAGCTCCCACTCCTGGTCCTAGGCCTACTCCGAGGTTTACCCCGACACCCACCCCTTGCCCTTTGCCTACCCCAGCGCTACGCCTACTGCTCCCACTAGCTCTACCTCGGGCCCTAGACCAACGCCCAGTGCTCACTCTAGTCCGAGCCTAGCACTTGCCCGTCGCCAACCGGTACACCTTGCCCTACCGATAGCCAGAGCACTAACCCGTGTCCTACGAAATCCCCCTGGACCCACCATTAGCCACACCCTAATCCAGCCCTACATCTTTTCGGAGTCCTAGGACTACCCGGAGCCCTCTTGTGACAGTTACGCCTAGCCCTCGGCCATCCCCTACCATTACCACTAGTCCTAGGCCTAAAATGAGCCCTAACCCTAACACTGCCCGTGGGCCTCTGCCAAACACTAGCCCTTCAACTAACCCTACCCCGAGCACTACTTCTCGCCCTAGGCCTACGCCTAGCACTACCTCTGGTCCTACCACTACCCCTGGCCCTACAGCTCCCCCTACCCATAGGCCCACCCCCAACCCTACCACTAGCCACAGCTCCCACTCCTGGCCCTAGGCCTACTCCGAGGTTTACCTCGACACCCACCCCTTGCCCTATGCCTACCCCAGCGCTACGCCTACCGCTCTCACTAGCCCTAGCTCGGGCCCTAGACCAACGCACATGGCTCCTTCTAGTCCGAGGCCTAGAACTTGCCCGTCGCTGACCACTACACCTTGCCCTTGTTAGAATTAGGGTTAGGGTTAGGGTTAGGGTTAGGGTTAGGATTAGGGTTTAGGGTTAGGGTTAGGGTTAGGGTTGGTGTTAGGGTTAGGGTTAGGGTTAGGGTTAGGGTTGGTGTTAGGTTTAGGGTTAGGGTTAGGGTTAGGGTTACGGTTAGGGTTGGTGTTAGGTTTAGGGTTAGGGTTAGGGTTAGGATTAGGGTTCGGGTTGGTGATAGGTTTAGGGATAGGGTTAGGGTTGGTGTTAGGGTTAGGGTTAGGGTTAGGGTTAGGGTTGGTGTTAGGTATAGGGTTAGGGTTAGGGTTAGGGTTAGGGTTAGGGTTACGGTTGGGGTTAGGGTTAGGGTTAGGGTTAGGGTTAGTGTTAGGGTTAGGGTTAGGGTTAGGTTTGGTGTTATGGTTAGGGTTAGGGTTAGGGTTAGGGTTAGGGTTAGGGTTAGGGTTGGTGTTAGGGTTAGGGTTAGGGTTAGGATTAGGGTTAGGGTTGGTGTTAGGGTTAGGGTTAGGGTTAGGGTTGGTGTGAGGGTTAGGGTTAGGGTTAGGGTTAGGGTTAGGGTTAGGATTAGGGTTAGGGTTGGTGTTAGGGTTAGGGTTAGGTTTAGGGTTAGGGTTGGTGTTAGGGTTAGGGTTAGGGTTAGAGTTAGGTTTAGGGTTAGGGTTAGGGTTGGTGTTAGGGTTAGGGTTAGGGTTAGGGTTGGTGTTAGGGTTAGGGTTAGGGTTAGTGTTAGGGTTAGGGTTAGGGTTGGTGTTAGGTATAGGGTTAGGGTTATGTTTAGGGTTAGGGTTAGGGTTGGTGTTAGGGTTAGGGTTAGGGTTAGGGTTAGGGTTAGGGTTAGGGTTAGGGTTAGGGTTAGGATTAGGGTTAGGGTTGGTGTTAGGGTTAGGGTTAGGGTTAGGGATAGTGTTGGTGTTAGGCATAGGGTTAGGGTTAGGGTTAGGGTTAGGGTTAGGGTTGGTTTTAGGGTTAGGGTTAGGGTTGGTGTTAGGGTTAGGGTAAGGGTTAGAGTTAGGGTTAGGGTTAGGGTTAGGGTTGGTGTTAGGGTTAGGGTTAGGGTTAGAGTTAGGTTTAGGTTTAGGGTTAGGGTTGGTGTTAGGTATAGGGTTAGGGTTAGGGTTGGTGTTAGGGTTAGGGTTAGGGTTAGGGTTAGTGTTAGGGTTAGGGTTAGGGTTAGGGTTAGGATTAGGGTTAGGGTTGGTGTTAGGGTTAGGGTTAGGGTTAGGGTTAGTGTTGGTGTTAGGCATAGGGTTAGGGTTAGGGTTAGGGTTAGGGTTAGGGTTGGTGTTAGGGTTAGGGTTAGGGTTAGGGTTAGGGTTGGTGTTAGGGTTAGGGTTAGGGTTAGAGTTAGGGTTAGGTTTAGGGTTAGGGTTGGTGTTAGGGTTAGGGTTAGGGTTAGGGTTAGGGTTGGTGTTAGGGTTAGGGTTAGGGTTAGTGTTAGGGTTAGGGTTAGGGTTAGGGTTGGTGTTAGGGTTAGGGTTAGGGTTAGGGTTGGTGTTAGGGTTAGGTTTAGGGTTAGGGTTAGGGTTGGTGTTAGGTATAGGGCTAGGGTTAGGGTTAGGGTTAGGGTTAGGGTTGGTGTTAGGGTTAGGGTTAGGGTTAGGGTTAGTGTTAGGGTTAGGGTTAGGGTTAGGGTTAGGATTAGGGTTAGGGTTGGTGTTAGGGTTAGGGTTAGGGTTAGGGTTAGTGTTGGTGTTAGGCATAGGGTTAGGGTTAGAATTCGGGTTAGGGTTAGGGTTGGTGTTAGGGTTAGGGTTAGGGTTAGGGTTAGGGTTGGTGTTAGGGTTAGGGTTAGGGTTAGAGTTAGGGTTGGTGTTAGGGTTAGGGTTAGGGTTAGGGTTAGGGTTGGTGTTAGGGTTAGGGTTAGGGTTAGTGTTAGGGTTAGGGTTAGGGTTAGGGTTAGGGTTGGTGTTAGGGTTAGGGTTAGGGTTAGGGTTAGGGTTGGTGTTAGGGTTAGTGTTTGGGTTAGGGTTAGGTTTGGTGTTAGGTTTAGGGTTAGGGTTAGGGTTAGGGTTAGGGTTGGTGTTAGGGTTAGGGTTAGGGTTAGGGTTCGTGTTAGGCATAAAGTTAGGGTTAGGGTTAGGGTTAGGGTTAGGGTTAGGGTTGGTGTTAGGGTTAGGGTTAGGGTTAGGGTTAGGGTTGGTGTTAGGGTTAGGGTTAGGGTTAAGATTAGGGTTAGGTTTGGTGTTAGGGTTAGGGTTAGGTTTAGGTTTAGGGTTGGTGTTAGGGTTAGGGTTAGGGTTAGGGTTAGTGTTAGGGTTGGTGTTAGGGTTAGGGTTAGGGTTAGTGTTAGGGTTGGTGTTAGGTATAGGGTTAGGGTTAGAGTTAGGGTTAGGGTGAGGGTTGTTGTTAGGGTTAGAGTTAGGGTTAGGGTTAGGGTTGGTGTTAGGTATAGGGTTAGGGTTAAGGTTAGGGTTAGGGTTAGGGTTGGTGTTAGGGTTAGGGTTAGGGTTAGGGTTAGTGTTAGGGTTAGGGTTAGGGTTAGGGTTAGGTTACCCCGAGCACTACCCCTCGCCCTAGGCCTACGCCTAGCACTACCCCTGGTCCTACCACTACCCCTGGCCCTACAGCTCCCCCTACGCATAGGTCCACCCCCACCCCTAACCCTAGCCACAGCTCCCACTCCTGGCCCTAGGCCTACACCGAGGTTTACCTCGACACCCACCCCTTGCCCTATGCCTACCCCAGCGCTACGCCTACCGTTTCCACTAGCCATAGCTCGGGCCCTAGACCAACGCCCATGGCTCCCTCTCGTCCGAGGCCTAGAACTTGCCCGTCGCTAACCAGTACACCTTGCCCTTGTTAGGGTTAGGGTTAGGGTTAGGGTTAGGGTTGGTGTTAGGGTTAGGGTTAGGGTTAGGGTTAGGGTTGGTGTTAGGTATAGGGTTAGGGTTAGCATTAGGGTTAGGGTTAGGGTTGGTGTTAGGGTTAGGGTTTGGGTTAGGGTTAGTAATAGGGTTAGGGTTAGTGTTAGGTTACCCCGAGCACTACCCCTCGCCCTAGGCCTACGCCTAGCACTACCTCTGGTCCCACCCCTACCCCTGTCCCTACAGCTCCCCCTACCCATAGGCCCACCCCTATCCCTACCCCTAGCCACAGCTCCCACTCCTGGTCCTAGGCCTACTCCGAGGTTTACCCCGACACCCACCCCTTGCCCTTTGCCTACCCCAGCGCTACGCCTACTGCTCCCACTAGCTCTACCTCGGGCCCTAGACCAACGCCCAGTGCTCACTCTAGTCCGAGCCTAGCACTTGCCCGTCGCCAACCGGTACACCTTGCCCTACCGATAGCCAGAGCACTAACCCGTGTCCTACGAAATCCCCCTGGACCCACCATTAGCCACACCCTAATCCATCCCTACATCCGTTCGGAGTCCTAGGACTGCCCGGAGCCATTTCGTGACACCTACCCCTAGTCCTCGGCCAACCCCTACCACTACCACTAGTCCTAGGCTTAACATGAGCCCTAACCCTAACACTGCCCGTGGGCCTCTGCCAAACACTAGCCCTTCAACTAACCCACCCCGAGCACTACCCCTCGCCCTAGGCCTACGCCTAGCACTACCTCTGGTCCTACCACTACCCCTGGCCCTACAGCTCCCCCTAACCATAGGCCCACCCCCAACCCTACCACTAGACACAGCTCCCACTCCTGGCCCTAGGCCTACTCCGAGGTTTACCTCGACACCCACCCCTTGCCCTATGCCTACCCCAGGGCTACGCCTACCGCTCTCACTAGCCCTAGCTCGGGCCCTAGACCAACGCCCATGGCTCCTTCTAGTCCGAGGCCTAGAACTTGCCCGTCGCTGACCAGTACACCTTGCCCTTGTTAGGGTTAGGGTTAGGGTTAGGGTTGGGGTTAGGGTTAGGGTTAAGATTAGGGTTTAGGGTTAGGGTTAGGGTTAGGGTTGGTGTTAGGGTTAGGGTTAGGGTTAGGGTTAGGGTTAGGGTTGGTGTTAGGTTTAGGGTTAGGGTTAGGGTTAGGGTTAGGGTTGGTGTTAGGGTTAGGGTTAGGGTTAGGGTTAGTGTTAGGGTTAGGGTTAGGGTTAGGGTTAGGATTAGGGTTAGGGTTGGTGTTAGGGTTAGGGTTAGGGTTAGGATTAGGGTTTAGGGTTAGGGTTAGGGTTAGGTTTGGTGTTATGGTTAGGTTTAGGGTTAGGGTTAGGGTTGGTGTTAGGTTTAGGGTAAGAGTTAGGGTTAGGGTTAGGGTTGGTGTTAGGGTTAGGGTTAGGGTTAGGGTTAGGATTATGGTTAGGGTTGGTGTTAGGGTTAGGGTTAGGGATAGGGTTAGGGTTAGGGTTGGTGTTAGGGTTAGGGTTAGGGTTAGGGTTAGGGTTGGTGTTAGGTATAGGGTTAGGTTTAGGGTTAGTGTTAGGGTTAGGGTTGGTGTTAGGGTTAGGGTTAGGGTTAGGGTTAGTGTTAGGGTTAGGGATAGGGTTAGGGTTAGGTTTAGGGTTAGGGTTGGTGTTAGGGTTAGGTTAGGGTTAGGGTTAGTGTTGGTGTTAGGGTTAGGGTTAGGGTTAGGGTTAGGTTACCCCGAGCACTACCCCTCGCCCTAGGCCTACGCCTAGCACTACCTCTGGTCCTACCCCTACCCCTGTCCCTACAGCTCACCCTACCCATAGGCCCACCCCCATCCCTACCCCTAGCCACAGCTTTCACTCCTGGTCCTAGGCCTACTCCGAGGTTTACCCCGACACCCACCCCTTGCCTTTTGCCTACCCCAGCGCTACGCCTACCGCTCCCACTAGCCCTACCTCGGGCTCTAGACCAACGCCCAGCTCTCACTCTAGTCCGAAGCCTAGCACTTGCCCGTCGCCAACCGGTACACCTTGCCCTACCGATAGCCAGAGCACTAACCCGTGTCCTGCGAAATCACCCTGGACCCACCATTAGCCACACCCTAATCCAGCCCTACATCCGTTCGGAGTCCTAGGACTACCCGGAGCCATTTCCTGACACCTACCCCTAGTCCTCGGCCAACCCCTACCACTACCACTAGTCCTAGGCTTAACATGAGCCCTAACCCTAACACTGCCCGTGGGCCTCTGCCAAACACTAGCCCTTCAACTAACCCTACCCCGAGCACTACCCCTCGCCCTAGGCCTACGCCTAGCACTACCTCTGGTCCTACCACTACCCCTGGCCCTACAGCTCCCCCTCCCCATAGGCCAACCCCCAACCCTACCACTAGCCACAGCTCCCACTCCTGGCCCTAGGCCTACTCCGAGGTTTACCTCGACACCCACCCCTTGCCCTATGCCTACCCCAGGGCTACGCCTACCGCTCTCACTAGCCCTAGCTCGGGCCCTAGACCAACGCCCATGGCTCCTTCTAGTCCGAGGCCTAGAACTTGCCCTTCGCTGACCAGTACACCTTGCCCTTGTTAGGGTTAGGGTTAGGGTTAGGGTTGGGGTTAGGGTTAGGGTTAAGATTAGGGTTTAGGGTTAGGGTTAGGGTTAGAATTGGTGTTAGGGTTAGGGTTAGGGTTAGGGTTAGGGTTAGGGTTGGTGTTAGGTTTAGGGTTAGGGTTAGGGTTAGGGTTAGGGTTGGTGTTAGGGTTAGGGTTAGGGTTAGGGTTAGTGTTAGGGTTAGGGTTAGGGTTAGGGTTAGGATTAGGGTTAGGGTTGGTGTTAGGGTTAGGGTTAGGTTTAGGGTTAGGGTTCGTGTTAGGCATAGGGTTAGGGTTAGGGTTAGCCTTAGGGTTAGGGTTGGTGTTAGGGTTAGGGTTAGGGTTAGGGTTAGGGTTGGTGTTAGGGTTAGGGTTAGGGTTAGGATTAGGGTTAGGGTTGGTGTTAGGGTTAGGGTTAGGGTTAGGGTTGGTGTTAGGGTTAGGGTTAGGGTTAGGGTTAGGGTTAGGGTTAGGGTTAGGGTTAGGTTAGGGTTAGGGTTGGTGTTAGGGTTAGGGTTAGGTTTAGGGTTAGGGTTGGTGTTAGGGTTAGGGTTAGGGTTAGAGTTAGGTTTAGGTTTAGGGTTAGGGTTGGTGTTAGGTATAGGGTTAGGGTTATGTTTAGGGTTAGGGTTAGGGTTGGTGTTAGGGTTAGGGTTAGGGTTAGGGTTAGTGTTAGGGTTAGGGTTAGGGTTAGGGTTAGGATTAGGGTTAGGGTTGGTGTTAGGGTTAGGGTTAGGG
>NW_027669323.1:0-72255 GCF_964194185.1 Rhinolophus hipposideros
GAATGTCAGGAAACTGTTCAGAGAATTGGCAGAGATGGAGACATGAATAAGTATATAGATTTCATTGCATGCAGAGAAAAATAAGTAATATGCATGAAGAATGAGGCAAGGATTATATAATTTGATAATTATATGCTTAGACAGAAATATGACTTTAAAACTGAGTTTCTATCACTTCTGCTTTTTATGTGGAACTGATTTCAAGCTGTTCTTTCTAGAAAGTCTGGAGTCTCAGGAATAGTGAACATGGTTAGGAGTCATATATCAAACATGAATGGAATTAATTGTGATTATCAACATGTTGGCCTTGTTCGTGTTCACCCTGTAATTTCCTCTATCAAATATTTTAGGTGGGCAGGTCACTTTTCTCGTGTAACCTATTTCCATGACATGCATAATAATGAGGGGATTCAGTGTTTGAAACCAAACACGCACTCTTAAATGCCACATGTGTCCATGTAAACACACACTAGTCTAGAAAGCAGAAGTTGGGCCCCTGTGGTAGTGTAGACAGTGGTCTCCCTGAAAGTTCTATGAGGACGGGTCACATGATGATGCCCAACTGCCTTCCCTTCCAACTGTCACTCTGTGTACTGAGAGGAAAGAGGTGAGACCTTCTTAGGCTCTCACACCTCAGATCCTAGCGATGGGAAATCTCAACTGCTGTGGAGGTACGTTCCCACTGATCGCCTGAATGCTGCTCCTTCAGCAGGCTGCTCACCTTTGACTGCAAATATTTTCCTCATTTTTTAAAGTCCTTTCCACCATTCCCAATTTGTCTGTGGAGTGATAAATTCATCTGTAGTTTAGTTGTATCACTTAATTGACATTTCTGATTCCTCCAACCAGAGGGCTGACATTTATTTCCCTAAACTTAGAAAAGTGGAGCATTTCCTAGTGCCAGTTTTGCACTCATTCTTCAAGAGAATAGATCAAGCGCAGGCACAGACACGCCGCTTTCACTGGGTCGGGGTCAGGGCAACTCCTCTGACTGCAGTTGTAAAATCCGACAGCTGACATCAGCAGTCTTAGTCCAGAGGTTTTAAGAATAGATGGACACAACATGGTGGGAATCCATGGGTTGAAGTGCACAGGGGACGTGACTGTGTGGGTTCTTCCTGGGAGGTCAGTGCGACATGCCCTTGCCTCGAGTGGGTGCAAAGAACTCGGATTACGAGGGTCTGGGTAGTTCTCAGGGAGGGTCACTGGCTATGACTAAGTAAGGGACCCTCTCAGAGGAACGGGACTCTGCCCCCTGCTTCTTCCGGGTCGGGTGGGATGAGGCAGTTTTAGAGGCTGTGACGTAGTGAGGAGGTCCCTGGGCAGGGAAGGGGACACTCAGAGCTGGTGCTGCCACTTCCCCTCTAAGTCAGGCCTGAGTTCAGGCTTCCCAGATGAGTGCTCACATCAGTAGTCTGCACACAGGGAGGTCTGAGCCATAATTCATTGAACTATCTACCAAAGCACCAGCACAGACGGCTACTTTCCTGGGTCATGTGCATGAACTGCTCATCCAGAGTAAGTCACTTAAAGGGAAGCTTGTTTTTGGCCAAGTGGTCACATGGCCGTCGACCCAGAATGTTCTGAGCTGGCTTGGGAGGCGCACAGACCTCTGGCCCCTCAGCTTGGTCACCTGATCATGGGGAAAGCTTAGTGTGGAACACTGATAGTGTGAAGACACTGAGGAAGGATGGCCCAACGTGCGGACTTTCCCTGGTCCTTCAGAGGGGCTTTGTTTCAAGGAAACTGCTGTATCTGTGTCACAGCTCAAATAGGGAAGGCAGGGCTGTGTGATGAATGTGGCCTGTGCGTATTTCTGTCACCTCGTCCAGGGCATCACCAGCTGGGCTTCTACTTCTTTGACTCTCAATCATGGAACTTGTCAAAGATCCGGGGATTCCAAATTTGGTGATAAAAGGCCATTTGCCACGCACTCAATGAGAAAACCTCTGTCAGCATCCACAGAGTTTGGACAGATGGCCGTAATAGACAAACGAAAGACTCAGATTGTAGGTGTGTTTCTCTTACATAATTCTTCGCTCCGTGAATTGTGTGAATCACAGCTACAAGAAAACAGAGAAAGCAAAGAAGGAAATAAAAAAAACAGAAAGAGTTCAACCCTAGCCCACCTCTCTGTAGGTTGATCGTAGTTATGAATTTCCTACAGTCATTTTGTAGCAAAATCTGCTTTATGTTTACGCAACTCACAGCCAAATAAAATAACTTTTAGCAAGACATTGGCATTCTTCCTCAATCAGAGTAACATAAGGAAATAAGAAAGGGAATAAGGAGAAAGTGTGATTCCATTTAGACTAGTATTTAGCGTACACTGGGGAGTATATATGCATACATGCACACATATATAGGTACATATGTATATATTTATATATATATTTGGTATATGTGTATGTGTATATATATTAATATATAAATATAAATACACACACACACACACACACACACAGACATAGAGCAGAGGAAGTAAAAGTTCTTCATGTATTAATTGCCCACCAGTTGTATGAGTAACATTCACTCTACTATAGTCTTCAGGGGTGTTCCCAAAGAAATATTTTTACATCACTTCAATCTGACGCTTTCAAAGTTCTGTGTTTTTCTATTGTGTATTTACAATGTATTTGACTTTTTTCTTTTAACAGTGGATGAGTGTTCTCAATGCGACCCTGCAAGCAGGTAGGATTTTATGGATTTCTAAAATTGCATGTTAACTAAGAGACTGCGGAGAGAAGCCAGTAAGCTTTAATGAGTGTTCTGCTCTGGGCTAGACCCTATACTATGTGCCTAACATTGGTTATCCCAGGTCGTCGGCACAGTAGATTTGCAAAGTAGCTGTGCTGTTCGGCCGTTTTTATTCATTAGAGGAGTGTGGTTCCAGGAGGTGGATTAATTGACCCTTGGTTCCATAGTTACCAAGTGGCTGACCCGTGATGTGACCTTCAGCCTGCTTGGCTTCCCAAGTCCGTTCTCTTGTCCCTCAGCCTGTACTGAGAAGCGCCTGGACAGGTCTGGATTCAAGATTCAGGTGCACGTCAGGTGGCCTCAGAGAGTCCCGTTTAGTGATGCCTTAGTGCTGATTTAGAAGTTTCCTACCAAGCCCAGGTAGCCCAAGCTCTGTCTAAATGTACTTGACAGTTGCAGCAGTCACGAGAACCTTGTTTTCACCATCAGTGTTGAGGGCAGATGTCAGTTCGCTATGGCCACAGAACCACAGGTTGTACGTAAGCAAGACCTAATCAGATAAATGTTTTCAGGTATAATGCGACGTACACTTCTTGGGACGAATCGTCGTTCTGTAAGTGAAGATCATCTCTGTATAGACTGTTGTGCTAATTCAGCACAAATTGAGAGGATATTTCTAATTGATTTCTCTACTTACTGACTCCTCAGCCTGTGTTTTCCTTCTGGCTAATACCTTTACCTTGTTCTAGGAAGTTTTTTCTCTTTTTCCAGACTCTTTCTTCCTTCTTCCATGACTTTTCTTGATTTTTTACCTTTTTCTCTGCTTTACTCGGGGTAGTTTTGTTGCTGTTGTTGTGTTATTTTTTTTCCACTTCTGCCAGCTAAGTATTCTCCATTTTTCTTGACAGAATCAAAGGTACATAGAATTCCAGGTGTTGAAGGAATGTTATCAATTAATTATTGCAAACACCCCTAGTACTTCATGCTGCCATTAATGTTTTGGTCAAGTGGTTGATCACATGAGGAGTTTGAACTCCAAGAGATTGAAGTGACTTCTTTGACTACAGTGAGTGATGAAATGAGATTAAGTGTAGGTTTCTAAGCCCAGTACACTTCCTTCTTTATCATCCTTTGGGTGAGTGTTTTAATTATGGAAAGGTCTAGTGAATGCAATGGAAGAGGCTAAGAATGGAATTAGCAGGGGAATCCACGTTTCAAAGGAACAACACAGGTTGGGATAGGAATAAGGCTCTTAGAGCAGAGATTAGGGATCAGATGAGGGAAAAGAGATCAGAATGGTAGGGTATGACAAGGTAAAGAGAAATTACAGGAAGGAAGGACACAGGATGTTGGTAGTTGTCTAAAAAAGCAGATTAAAATAAGGGGCTCAAGGGCATCCTGCCTGAACAGGTTGCTGCTGTTTTGTTTGTTGAATTGGAGGAACCAGCAAAATTTAAGGTTTGTATGAAAACATATTAAACAGTTGAGCCTCTGGAAACATTCTCTTAATAGCAAGTAGGAATGTGGTATCTTCCACCTGCACCCGGAATTACAGAGGGGGTCCCCTTTAGTCCAAAGGCACTGGAGATTGCTGAACTACATAGATCTATGGCCCACGGCAGGTGTCTTGTCACCTCTACCTCTTTGCCCAACGCGCTGATGTCCTTCCCATGGAGATGGAGGGTTGGGCAGAGGGAGGACTGATTGTGAAAACAGTAATGGAGTTGGGTAGGTGGTAACATGCCTGTGTTGGGAGTGGATGACTGAGGCTCCATTTAGCTTGTTTTCCAGGAACAGCGAAATAAAGAAGTCCTACTGTGGGTCATTTGAGCCCAACCTTGTTTCAGGAGTCTATGCCTTCGTAGGCTGAAGTTTTCAAGTTTGGAGATTGCCAGGAAGCTGTGCGGACAAGTGATCTGGGAGTGGGGAGGCTAACAACGTACATATTTGTTCTTTGACTTTTGTACATGTAAGTTGCAAACATATCATGCATTTCAGGGACCTCACTGTAGTGTTTTTGAGTGAAAACAAGGAATGGGGTAAGTTTAGTAACTGCTTTCTATGTTAAAGAAGCAAGACTGCCGTTTTTGACCCAAACAGATTAATCTTTGAACCAGGGACAGACAGTGGAGAAGGGTCAGTGTATCATTCTACCTTGATTTAGCTCATTGCTTTTGTCCCAGTTCAGGTTCCTATTGTCAGCTATTAATTGCATTTTCATTTCAGCCTTTAGGACTTTTGGTGAAAACAAGGTACTCTCAGGTGTTGCCAACATGTTTGCTGTCATTCTTTGTTATGGAAACTTAGAGTGTATCTTCATTAAATATTGCACGAGTTGGGAGTGGTGGAGGCAGCAATAGATAACTGGTAGCTTTTCTAGAACATCGTCTAAATTTTAATCATATCAAGAAACTTCATTTCATATGCAGATAGCTGAATTGCACTCCTTTTGTTGTTGTTGTTGCTGCCTTTGTAAAGAAATGAACTCACTTGTGTCTGTTGTGTATCTTTCCCCGGAAGTCTTTCCTGGAAACCTGGCAGTGATGATTTATGGTGTACGTCAGACGATGGACTCTTCGATGTTGGTACCAAGGTAAAAGGCTCCTGTGTGAAATTAACTGTTGTGCTCTTAATTTAGTTTTGTGTAGCACCGAGTTGTAAAATTTAGTAGTGCTCCACCTATCATTGTTTTATGTTTGTTATGGAAAATTGGTCAGCGTGAACCATTTTATAACATATGACCATTTGACACTTCATTGTTTTGTTGTTGTTCTTTTAACTTTAGTAAGTATCGAAAATGGGAGCTGAGAAAAGAAGGGTCTGGGAAATGTATAGTGATAGTAAAATTCTATAGGGAGTTTTCCCACAGTGACGGAGATATGCAATTTGGTTAAAGGTAAGGATTCTTAATGTGACTTTTACGTTATACCAGCATGACTTTTATCATACTCGTGCCGAAATGAAATCTTTAATGGATTCAGGTACTCATTGTAACAGTCATGAATTCTTCCTGATACCTTTCAGTTTTAAAACTATATAGCATATGACATATAGTTTTATTTTTTTAAGCTTTGTATGTTGGTATGGTATACTTGTTAGGAGGGAGTGTTTTCTCCATTATTTTTTCACTTACATCCCGTGGACATTCCATATTATTTTATATTAGTTTCCGGTATACCAGGTTCATCATTTAGACTTAAAATACTAGTAGAAGTTTTGAAAGTTTAGAATTCATGTTCTCCATCTCAAAACCCATATTACAAAGGGATTCCACTATGTTCTAAATCATTGCATTGTGAATATATTTAAATGTCTTTATCTAATTGAAGAGTATATGTTTTGTATAAAATAATAACCAATTTGAAAAGCAGAGGTTCTTTTTTTTTTCAAGTTTAGTGTTTTAATGGCGTGTTTGATTACATGGTTTTTGATGCGTGGGCCCCTGCGTCCGTATAAGCAAGAGCGACACAGATTTTCATTTAACTGATATGCTGAAATACTCCATAGTCAAATCAACACTTGTTCTGTACCTATTCTGTAACAAGCATGATCTGATTTAATCCTCAGAATAGCCTTGTCAAGAAAGGGAATCCTCATGTTCAGAGATAAGGAAATGGAGTCCAAGGCAATCTAGGCAGCATGTCTTGCAGTAGCCAGGGAGAAGTTTGAGGGTTTGATGCAAAATCCACTTGGCTCCAAAGCTGATGATGCTCTTAGCTGCTCCCTATAAAAACATGTCCATGAGATTTTATGCCCATTGACCATGATGCATTGACCAAAGTAAAGAAAGGATCTGTGTCTGCAGAAGACAGGATCCTTTCTTTACTCTGGTGAAAAGCAGAGATTCTTAAAAACTACATAATAAAGTATCAAATTTCAGAAAGTTTTTAGTTTTAAATGTAAAATTTTTCATTTCTGTTACAGTTGACATTCAATGATGTCAGCCTCAGGTGTACAGCATAGTGGTTAGGCATTTATATAATGTGTAAAGTGGTACCCTGATTAGTGTGGTATACCTGACACCATACTTAGTTATTAAGTGTTATTTACTATATCTTCGTGCTATACTTGACATCTACATGACTATTTTATAACTGCCAATTTGTACTTCTTAACCCTTTAACCTTTTCAATTTGTTCCCCAATACTCTTCCCTCTGGGCAACGATCAGTTAGTTCTCTGCACCTATGAGTTTGTTTCTTTTTACTGTGTTCATTTATTTTTTTTTACATATCACCAATAGGTGAAATCATGTGGTATTTGCCTTTCTCTATCTGACTTTTTTCACTTCGAATAATACCCTCTAGGTCCACGCACATTGTCGCAAATGGTAAGATTTTGTTCTTTGTTTACAGCCAAGTAGTATGTTGTTGTGTATATGTACCACTTCTTCTTTATCCACTACGATGGATACTTCAGTTATTTCTTTATCTGGAGTATTGTAAATAATGTAAATAGAACCATACAGATGCATACATGTTTCAAATCAGTGTTTGGGATTTCTGCGGAGAAAAACCCAGAAGTGGGATTGCTATGCCACCTGGTAGTTCTATTTTCAAATTTTTGAGGAGCTTCCATATTGTTTTCCCTATAGAAAAGGTGTGGGCATCCTTATCAGTTGCTGCTGAGACGTACCTTGGATACTAATCTCTGGTTTATAGCTGATATTTAATATGTTTGATACTAACAATCTTAAGTGGATATTAATAATACTTTAATTATAAGAACCTTACATTGTTACAATATGAAGTCTGTATCATATGTATCACAATTGTTTTATGTTACTTACCTAAGATTATAATTTAATTAGTATGCTTTCAAACTCTTATACTGGAACATATAGGAGAGGATCATAATTTATAGATTTGTTTCAGTGGCTTTACCCTGCCTCTCACGGTCATATAAATTGTATGCTCAATCCAAGAGATGGTATTTGCATTGTAGTCCATACTCATTATGGACTACACTGAGTGTACATAGGAACGTATACATGATTACAAGCAGAGAAAATGTACTGTTGGCTCTTGGAATTGGTAAAAGGATTTTAGTACTGGGGTTATATTCTGGGCTTAATGCTCCCCATTTTTTGACATTGCTGATAGTTTGATGAATGATTTCAGTGTAACTGGTGTAAGAGACCACTTCCATTCGCATCCCATCTGTGTAAAATATCAAATTTTATTAGAACCTAAAATACAGCAACAATAATAAGGCTAACTGCAAACCCTTTGATTTTACTGTGTGCCATGTCCTTTTCTATTACATATGTTCCCTAATTTAATCTTCCCAATATCCCAGTGAGGTAGATGCCACTATTGTCTCATTTTATACATGAAGAAGCTGAGACCCCAAAAATTTAAGTATTTTGCTCAAGGTCACCCAGCTAATAACTGATGGACTTGGGATAAAAACCCAGGCATTTTGGCTCTTATTTAGTTACTGCCCCTCAAACTATTCCATGACTATCTGACTGCCCCCAAGAGTAGCCTGTTAACTTTCATAATCACTGGACTAGCCTGGTAATTCACGTATGTGAATATTTAAAATTAGAGTTGATGGGATGCTTGGAATACAGTATGTTTGATTTCTTGGGTCATTTGTACCACAAGGTATGATAATTGTGAGAACTCATTCAAGAAAAAGTGCTCCATACCTCGTTGCTGAATATCACTGCGGTCACAACGGTCCCTTTGGGAAACTCTGCACCAATGCCACCGCCTAGTTCACAGTTCAAAGCACTTCTGGAACTCTTTTTCTGGAATGGCCATCATTGCTGTCATCATATTACCCTTGATGTCCTGAATGTCATCAAATAGTCTTCCTTTCCATATTTTCTTTATCTTTGGATAATGACATATTTAGTCACTGGGGACCAGATCAGGTGAGTAGGGAGGGTGTTGCAATACAGTTATTTGTTTACAGGCTAAAAACTCCCTCAGACACAGTGCCCTGTGAGCTGGTGCATTGTCGTGATGCAAGAGCAATGAGTCGTTGGCTAAAAGTTCAGGTCATCTTAACTTTTTCACACAATCTTTTAAGCAATTCCAAAGAGTAAACTTGGTTAACTGTGTGTCCAGTTGGTAGAAATTCATAATGAACAGTCCCTCACATATATATAAAAAAAGGGGAGCAACATCATTGCAACAAGTTTGCGAACTTAATTGTCAGATGTCATAGATCATCAGTAAACATAACTTTTTCTTTATTTTAGCTGCAAGAAGCAGGAGCTCAACATCCAGAGGATGCACGATGCACTGAGAAGATGCAAGATCACGTGCAAAAGTATAAGTTAAAGCAGCACAGAAAATAACTTGAGTATTTATAAAGCAGATGTGTAGTGTAGTATGACCATTAGATCAGTTATAACATTAAACACGTGAGTGTGAAGCTGGGTCAAAATGGCAGCTTTGAGCTACCTTGAAAAGAATAATTTGTGTACATTATCTCTAATTTTGCATATTATGCAAAATTCACAACTAGAAAAATAGCACAATTGCCAAATCATGCGCTTTTCAAATTGTAAGATTTTATGTAGTTGCACAATAGATATTTGTTCAGTGATTATGTGGTATGCTTTAAAGTCAATGTGTGAGAATAATTGTGTCAAAATATTCACTTTAGGCTTGCAGCTAAAAATACTGACCTAATACTGACAATTCAAAAGCTAGTGGGCATAATCGAACAGCTTCTCAGGCACCTGTCAGGTACAAGTTTGGTAAGTGAATCTCTTCATTTCTGTCATACTGCAAAGGAATTTCTATGTCTGTCATAGTAGCATATAAGGATATTTTAGACAATAAGAACAGTCTCATTAATAAAAGTACTGTATTCATGTTGATACTACTTGCTGGGAGTAACGTAATTCCTCTCCACAGAGAAAGAAATCTCAGTTCATAAAATTAATGATTTTTGTAGTAAGATTTTTATAGAAAAAGATTGTGATAGTCTAAAGGCAACATTTGATATACACCATGTTTCATTTATCCTTTCGTGTGTCCAACATTTGGGTTTTTCCAACTGTTGGCTGTTGCTATTTATGCTGCCACAAACATTGGACTACAAATATCTGTTTGAGTCCAGGCATTTGAGTAATGATTTGATCCAGAATTCTAAATTTCCCTTGAAATCTAAACCCTTTAGTGAGATTTGGAGAATGAATTACTTTTAATGTTCTAATTTGTTTTCTTCATCATTAACGCATACTGGGTCATTAGGCAAATGTTTCCTGAAAAGAATATACTTTTCTCTTTGTTGGATTTTGAAAAAGAAAAGAGATGCCAGTGTAAAAGTAGAAATGAATGCCCAATCAAGTCCTTACATAGTAACATAGTGCTTCTAGCTTTGCAAGTTTAGAAACTAATCTTTTTCCATTCACTTGAGTTAATCATACGCCTTTAAAGATTTAACAGTTTGATGTCAGAAAAGATTGATGTGTCATCCAGGATGACAATTTCCTGATGGACAGTGAAAACCGTGTCACTATCTTTCCTAAGCAGAACAACATTCCTCTGCCATCCTCCTGTCCTATGTAGGAGAGGCTCCCTAGGATTTCCCATCATAAGATCGCATTGTGACCCCTGAGGTGGACCAATGACATAGATGTACCTTCCAGCTGGTGTCTTTCAGTCACAGTAGCCAGGTCTAAGCAATTTCATTAGACAGTCATGCCCATCAAGGGAAACAGAAGATTGTTCTCATGGTCCTTCTTGTGGCCAAAGAAACTTTGAAAAAAAATTTTTGTCTAGACTTCTTGTCAATTAAGTCACATTATGTTGCTAACATACTTTTCATATGAGTGACATGATAATGTGTTGATAAGGAGTCTTACATGAATGTGAGTTCCATGAGTTGTCACATCACAGCTTTATAGAGAAATCTATTATATTAAGGTATCAAAAATTGAAAAATTGGGGATTTGTGGTCAAGATAGCAGAGTAGGTAAATGCCATGCTTGCCTCCTCTCACGACCACATCAAAATTACAACTAAACTACAGAACAATCATCACTGAGCATCACCTGAAGTCTAGCTCAACCAAAGTCGTCCTACCTCTAGGGACATACAGAAGAAGTCACCTCGAGACTGGTAGGAGGAGCAGAAAAAACAGAACGAGCTGATGCCAGACCCTTGTGCGACTGTCAGAAGTCTAGAGGGATAGCTTGCTTGTCGAGGTCCACTAGGGGTGTGAGAGGTCCCAGCTCCACACCAGGCATCCTAGCCCAGGATTCCAATGCTAGAGAGAGATGTCCCCATAGCTTCTGGCTGTGGAAACCACTGGTCATTCTGGTTGGGTGAGATGAAAAGGGTGGCTAGAGTCCCAGTTGATTCTTTTATAGGGCTTGGAATGGGCTTACTAACTGACAGATTCATTTGCCCTGAACTCTAACACTGGGCAGTAGTTCAGGGATATAAGGGGAGGAACTAAGCTTTTTGCCTTTAGGGTGATGGCTGGAGGGGAGCTTCTTCCCACACAGAGGTCCTTGTGGAATCCATTGTTTCTGTACTGATCCATCACCTGCTGCAGTGTGAGACATAGACGGCCTCCATCTCTTGAGTCTACATCAACCTGGCTAACACTGTCCACCCCACCCTGGTGATTCCCTGAGAACCTGCCCCACCTAACTTGAGAGCCAACCCAAGCTTCTTTCAGTGACTTTTCCAAAAAAAAAACATCCTGTCTTGGCTCATGCTGCAGACTTGCCTAAAATCTCTCAAAGGTTCACAAAACCTAAACAAGCGTTATGTGGCCTCAGCTGTCCTTTACTTCTTGCTGTGTAGACCCAAGATGGCACTAATGGAAGCTGTCTTTGGTTCATAACTGGAACTCTTGAGGCACCTCCAAAGCCGGTGCAGGTGGCAGCCATCTGCATCCTGCTTTGTGGTCAAGCTAGGTGGCCCTCTGCAGGACATAGGCTGCGGCTGAACTAGGCCTGGGGGTGGGCCACTTCTAGGAGTCCCTAGGGCTGACATACCTGGTGGCCATCTTTGGACAGAGCAGGAGCATCACCGCTCTGGTGCCTCCCAGAAAGACACAACCAAAGTGTACACAGGGCAGACACCAGTGCCCTGCTAAAGCAAATCCTGCTCTATAGGGGCAGCCCCTGCAAAACAGCTCCTCCACTGTAGTCATGGTCAGTCCTCACAACCACACAGTCTGAGGATCAACCCTCCCATTGACATGCAAACAGCAGCCAAGGCTGCACTACAACAGGAGAGCACAGAGGACTCACACAAGGGGCAGAGCTGCAGCCCCCGGCTCTGGGTAACAAGGAGGCTGTGCCGCACGGCCCCACAGGACACCTACTATATAAGGCCACTCAGATAGGCCTGGGAGACACAGCCGTCCTACCTCATACACAGAAACATTCAGAAGGAGGGAGCCAACATGGGGAGTCAAAGAAACATGCCAAATAAAAGAACAGAAGAAACCTCCAGAAAAATACTGAGCAAGATAGAGACAAGCAATCTATCAGATGCAGAGTTCAAAACACTGGTTATTAGGATGCTCAGGGACCTCAAGAAGAACTTCCACTAAGACATAGGAAACATAAAAATGAAGATAGAAAACATAAAAATGAACCAGTCATAAGTAAAGAATAAAATAACTGAAAAAGCGAATGTCTTAGAGGGAATGAAAACTGACTAGATGAAGCAGAGAATCGAATGAGTGATTTAGAAGATACGGTAGCAGAGAATACCCAGTCAGAACAGCAAAAAGAATCCAAAATATGAGGACAGTTTAAGGGACCTCTGAGAATGTCAAGCATACCAACATTATCATATGGGGTACTACGAGAAGAAGAAATGAAGGAATTCGAAATGTACTTGATAATGACTGAGAACTTCCCTAACTTGGTAAAGGAAATGGACATATAAGCCCAGAATTTCAAAGAAGATGAGCCCAAACAGGCCCATACCAAGATACGTCATAATTAAATGCCAAAGTTTATAGGCAAATAAAGACTTTTTAAAACAGCAAGAAAAAAGCGGTTAGTAACCTGTAAAGGAGCACCCATAAGACTAGCAGGTGATTTCTCAAGAGCAACTTTGTAAGCCAGAAGGGATTGGCACAAAATATTCAAAGTGATGAAAGACATGCCTACAACTAAGATTTCTTTACCCAGCAAAGCTATAATTTAGTATCATAGGACAGATCAAGAGCTTTCTGGAGGAAAAAAAAAAAAAAACTGAAGGAGTTCATCAGTACCAAACCAGTATTACAAGGAATATTAGAGGGACTTCTTTAAAAGGAACAAAAAAGGAAGAACAAAAATATCAATCATAAAATAGCAGTAACTACATATCTATGCACAATTACTTTATGTGTAAATAGATTAAATTCTCCAATCAAAACACAGGGTGGCTGAAAGGATAAGAAAATAAGATCCTTACATATGCTCCCTACAACAGACTTGCTTCAGATCAAAAGACACAGAGACTGAAATTAAAGGGATATTTCATGAAAACAAAATAAAATTTAAAAAGCTGTGGGAGCAATACTTGTATCACACAATATAGACTTTTAAACAAAGGCTATCACAAGAGTTGAAGAATGACCCAGATATCCCACTTCAGAGAATTTATCCAAAGAAACCGAAAAATGCCAATTCGAAGCGATGTGTACATCAATATGTTCACTGCAGGATTCTTTACAATGGCCAAGATGGGCATGCAGCCTATCAATGGATGAATGGATAAAGAAGAGATGATACATGTATGCAATGGAATATTGCTTGGCCACAGAAGGAAATGGGCTCTGGCCATCTGTGGCGGTGTGGATGGACCTGGAGGGTACAGTGCTGAGTGGAGTGTGTCAGACCGAGAAAGATGCACTGTGATTGTGCTTCTAAGTGGGATTGAAGAAGAGAACAAACAAACAGAAAAAAGTTCATACATACAAAGGACATTTTGTTGGTTGCCAGCTGGGGGTTAAAAGGGGAGAGATTAAAAAGTACAAATTGGTCGTTACAAAGTAGTCATGGGGATCCAGGGTTTAGTATAAGGCATGTATTAATGATATTGCAATAACAACACATGGCATCAGATGAGTACTAGGTAATTTAGGGTGATAGGTGGGAGAGGAGTTAGGAGCAGGGTGGAAAAGGTGAAGGGGTTAAAAAGTACAAATTGGTAGTTACTAAATAGTCACGGGGATGTAATGTAAAGCATGGGGAATATAGTTAATACTATGACAATAACTATGTATAGTGCCAGGTGGGTACTGGATGAGTCAGGGGAATCACTTTGTTAAATTACTTAAATTCTAACCACTATGCTGTACACCTAAAATTAATATAAAATAATATTGAATGTCAAAAAATTGAAAAATTTGTAAAAACACCCAAAACTGATTAAGCTTATACCAAAATAATGAGGGACGATAGGTTCCTAGGGGAAGTAATTAGGATCTCAACAAAATTATCAGCCACCATAAGGTCTACCCTGTAAATCAAAAGTTTAATTACGACAGGTTTCAACGAATTCGATCAATAGCCCCCCAGGTGAGAGAGTACCTGGAGTAAGACATTTGATTCACACAATGTGAGAGGAAGCATCTGGACTGGGAAGAAAGGATAGCTCCAACTGACTTAAGCTGTCAAACAAGATGGTGGAGTGTACTTGCGAAAGGAATTTCAGAACACTTCCATAGGTCAGGTCAGGTCCCAAGGAATAGGAAGTTATTCAATAGAGCAAACAAAAATGGAAAGGCGAATAGTAGATAATGTGAACCTTATGAAAAAACTTATGCATTCTGAGAGAAAAATAGGACAAAGTATGCTGGTCAACATCCTAAGGGTGAGGAGCTGCCAAGAACTGAAAATAACGCTATGTTCACAGTCACAGTGATAAGAATCCCCATGAAATGTACCAGATGAGCTGATCCACAGCAAGTCATGGTGTATGAGTGTGTGGTTGAGGGACACTGTCTATGAGGAGCTCCAGGGGAAAAAGGAAAGTACAGATGACCTCAGTAAAGGGGTCAAGGCTGCCACTGTAGATGAGGGAATGTGGTTTGAAGCACTGGGATGTAAGGAACTGAGAGCATTTAAAAAGAGGAATAGAAAAGGGTCAAGGCCTGACCACCAGGACTGCTGTTCAGAGATGAGTTGGGCTAGGAAGACTATAGAAAGGGTGTGGGCATCCTTATCAGTTGCTGCTGAGAAGTAAAGCAGGACAAGGACTAAAAGAGATGACCCTGAAAAATGTTTTCGCGCAATTATAAGGACAGAAAGTCAGGCTCTCATGTAAAAGAAGAGAATAAGTGGCGAAAATATGGACCTGGGGATGAGACCACACATTAAAGAGGGTTAGAGTCCAAGGAGAAAAACAAGATGACAGAAAAAGTTACAGGAATCAAGAAAAAGTTATGTGTTTATATAATATAGAGAAGATAAACTTTAGTTAAAGAGAAAAATATTTACTAGAAAAGCAGAAATTGAAACCTATGGAAGAACGCTTAACAGAGAATGAGTGTCTTCCTCTGATGCTCATATCAGATTATCACAATAATGTAAGGTGGACTGCACGGGAAGTTTTCAAAGATTATCGTAGAAAAATGTGATTCCATAAGCCCTGTAAAATTTTGAACTGTTGATGAAAATGTCTCTGGAGGCATTTCTACAAACTGAAATGTAAATAGAGCCACTATTTAAATCAGGTCTGTAACACTTAGTATTTTTACATGTAAAAACGTCTGTTTTTAAGAAAGTTTGGCAATTTAAATTCCAGGAAACCAATGATGACACTGTAAAATCAATTTCAGCTGTTTTAAGAAAAGTCATTGTTTTTGAAATCTGCCCTTACTGGCATCAGGTTTATAAACTACATTTTATACACCTGTCTACATATATTCCTCATGAACTCATGAGGAATAATGTTTTAAAGAAAGAAGAGTGAGTCTCTAGAATTTTAAAATTAACTTTCTTTAAAAATGTTTTTCAAAGTCTGAGGATGAAAAGGAACAATTAAAGTACTATGAGAAGTTAGAATCTCTGCAATATAATTTGAATCAACAAAAGAAGAAAAATGATGAATTAGAGACCGAGGTTACCAGGTAAGGTTTTAATATTTCAGATCATGTCAACCATTAATTACTATTTAATTATAATTCTTACTTTATGAAAACCTAAGTACAAATGTATTTCATACCTGTAATTTTCATAATTAAACAAGTTATCCTACTTACGAATTTACATCAGAAACTCACAGCATAGTCAAACTTGTGTGAATGCCGAAATATTATACCTACTCTTGAATGATTCCTAAAACTATAATGACCGTGTCTTTTGCATATACTGTCAACTGCACTCTTCCTGGTCTCCATTGAATCTTTATTTCTGCAGGATGTCTGTGCTCTCTTTGGTAATCTTTCCTTCTTTTTGTAGTGTTCTTCCCTTCAGCATTCTAACAGTTTAATGTCTAAAAACCTATCTGTGGTATTGTTTAACAACATCAGAATTGTTATTGATTTGGCTTCTATGTTCTTTCTACTTTTTTGTCAGTTATAAAATATGTCATACATACCAAACCATATGTATAACTTAAAAAAGAATGAGATGAGTAATCATCTCACTCAGATAATAATGGAATCTTTCCCAACGTCTGGGAATCCCGCACGTGGCTTGCTTTCTGTTTACTTGCTGCTTACTGAATGAAGTTTTTTCTCTGATTCTCCTCAGTGTTTTTTCTCCCATGTCACTGTCTTTCTCTGCATTGTTTTGTATTCTTCTCATTTTGTTAACTTTGTGCTAGCAAAGATCTCTTCGTAAAACAGACTCGAAGAGACTGTGACACATTATCTCTCCAATTTCCTTTCTTCTAAAGCCCTGCCCCTTTCCTTTCCCCTCCACTCAGACTTCAGATTTTTCTTTCCGGTTTCTCTTTCTATTTTGAATGATCTCTTGTTGGTACCTACTTTCTTTTCTTCTGGCAGACTGCGGTCAGTAGGCACCGAATGGTATTTTGGTGTCTTTTCAAAACATCCACATATATTATACTTTTCTTTTCACCTTGGATACTAATCTCTGGTTTATAGCTGATATTTAATATGTTTGATACTAACAATCTTAAGTGGATATTAATAA
The DNA here is from genome assembly GCF_964194185.1 of Rhinolophus hipposideros. Taxonomy (NCBI): domain Eukaryota; kingdom Metazoa; phylum Chordata; class Mammalia; order Chiroptera; family Rhinolophidae; genus Rhinolophus; species Rhinolophus hipposideros. Next base: position 16,780 of record NW_027669323.1, read on the forward strand.
TACTTTAATTATAAGAACCTTACATTGTTACAATATGAAGTCTGTATCATATGTATCACAATTGTTTTATGTTACTTACCTAAGGTTATAATTTTATTAGTATGCTTTCAAACTCTTATACTGGAACAAATAGGAGAGGATCACAATTTATAGATTTGTTTATTTTGTATGATAGACATATCATCTCTTTAAATAATTACTAAACATTTACTCTTAAAGAATTTGACTTACTCGTTTTCTACAATTCTGCAGACTGAAGACCCTCTTTCAGAATACAAGGATGCTACATGACAGTCAAAATGGAGAGGTTAGTTTCCTTGGAGATTTAGAACCCAATCAATCTGAAATGGATATTCAGATGGCTAGGTTAAAACAGAAGGTACTTTGTAATCCGTTTGGGACCCAGAAATCACTTAATTTGGGGAAATAGAAACCACTCAATGCTTTGAGCAGTACAATATTGATTTCTCTCTTAATTTTACAGACTCAAGCAGTGAAAAAGATAGCTTATTTTCTATATCATTTTTCTATAAAAGGGCATACTGTTACCTCTCCTATGTCTCAACCCTGGCTAGTGATCTAAAGCCAAGAAGGACACCGTTGCATGACCCCAAAGCACTGGCTCCAATCTGCATTGAGATATAATGAACATAGCATGCAGTTCCATCATTTAAAGTATGCAGTGCAGTGACTTTTAGTGTATTCAAAGCTTTATGCAGTCATCATCACAGTCAGTTTTACAACATTTTCATCACCCTGGAAAGTATCTGTGTGCTGTTAGCCTTCACCGTGTGCCAGTCTGCCCTTCCCACTCTTCTTAGCCCTAGGGAACCACTAGTGAACTCTCTGCTCCATATTGTGGTTTTGATGTAGTTTTTTCTGATGACTAATGATGCTGAGCAATCTTTTCCCATGCTTATTATCCATTTGTATAACTTCTTTGAAAAACTGTTGTTTCAATTCCTTCGCCCTTTTAAAATTGCACTGTCTCTTTCTTGTTGAATTGTAAGAGTTCTTTATATATCCTGGATACAAATCGCTTATCAGATATAGGATTTTCAAATATTTCTCCCTTTCATTAGCTTGCCTTTTTAGTCTTTCAATGGTATCCTTTAAAGCACAGAAGCATTTTATTTTAATGGAGTCCAGTTAATCTATTTTTTTAAACACTCAATTACGAACTCTTTCATGAAGACGTATAACTATGCTTTCTTCTAAGCTTTTATAATTTTAGCTTTTACATTTTGAGATAATTTTTATATCTGGTATGATGTAGAGCTCTAATTTTTTCTTTTGCATGTGGATATCCAGTTGATCCAGTATCATTTGCTCAAAAGACTATTCACCTCCAATTGGATTTTTTAGCACCCTTGTCAAAAATCACTCGGCTCTACATATGAGGTTAATTTCCGGATCCTTAATTTTGATTCATTGATCTATAGATCTGTCCTTACGCCATTACCAAATCAAATGTTATGAGAACTCTTCCCCAGTCATCTTGCATATTACCAGATGCCTTATGGAATAATAAAATGTCAATGTAGGGGAATATCTTTAATTCCACTTCTGTGGAGATGTTTTGCTTCTGGATGGAGCCTGTGGCCCGCAGACCTTGGTGACCTTATGACATGATGGGATATTAGGCTTACAAAGTCGACTCATTCCTTTTGTTTTCTTCATTCAAAACATTAATCTTTAACCCAGTGCCTCCCTTTCACTCCCATTTCCATCAAATGTCGGTAATAGGATCTGATACTTGGTGGACAACTTTCTTCATTTTGTCTATCTCCTAATCCATAGCCTCTTCCATAGATTTCACTGTCTAGGAAGGAGAAGATGAAACCTGGACCATCTGCTTTCCTCTTTAGAAATCTCTCTAATCCATCATCTTGCAATTGAAAAGTAGATTCTGTTTGACCCGGTTCTTTTCTGAAACACTGGTGCCAATCTTGTTCTTGGCATAGATCCTACATTCTCAGAAACACATTGAGATGCATAGTTGTACCTTTAGCTTCATATATAATTAATGGAATAAATATTTCATCCCATCCAAAGAAAACATTTCAAGAGTACAGCTGTTCAACCTTTTATGATAAAAACCCTTAAGAAAGTGGGAATAGAGGGATCATATCTTAACATAATAAAGGCCATATATGACAAACCCACAGCTAACATCATACTCAATGGGGAAAAGCTAAAACCATTCCCCCTAAGATCAGGAACAAGACAAGGTTGCCCACTTTCTCCACTTCTATTCAACATAGTGCTGGAAGTTTTAGCCACAGCAATCAGACAAGAGAAAGAAATAAAAGGCATCCAAATTGGTAAGGAGGAAGTAAAATTATCATTATATGCAGATGATATGATACTATATATAGAGAAGCCTAAAGACTCCACCAAGAAACTATTAGAACTGATAGATGAATTTAGTAAAGTAGCAGGACATAAAATTAATATTCGAAAATCAGTTGCATTTGTATATACCAATGATAAAATAGCAGAAGGAGAAATTAAAAAAACAATTCCATTTACAATTGCTCCAAAGACTATAAAATATCTGGGAATAAATCTAACCAAAGATGTAAAGGATCTGTACTCAGAAAATTATACAACACTGAAGAAAGAAATGAAAGAAGACATAAATAGATGGAAACACATTCCATGTTCATGGATAGGAAGAATTAATATAGTTAAAATGTCCATACTGCCTAAGGCAATATACATATTCAACGCAATTCCTATCAAACTACCAACGACGTTTTTCACAGAAATAGAACATATAATCCTAAAATTTATATGGGACCATAAAAGACCCCGGATAGCCTCAGCAATCTTGAGAAATAAGAACAAAGTGGGAGGTATAACGATACCTGATTTCAAACTATACTACAAGGCTACAGTAATCAAAACAACATGGTACTGGCATAAAAATAGATACATAGATCAATGGAACAGAATAGAGAGTCCAGACGTAAATCCATGCCTATATGCCCATCTAATCTACGACAATGGAAGCAAGAATGTACGATGGGGTAAAGATAGTCTGTTCAATAAGTGGTGTTGGGAAACCTGGACGGACACATGCAAGAAAATGAAGCTGGACCACCTCCTTACACCATATACAAAAACAAATTCAAAATGGCTTAAAGACTTAAATGTAAGATCTGAAACCATAAAATATCTAGAAGAAAATATAGGAAGAAACTTCATGGACATTACCCGCAGTAAGATTTTCACTGATATATCCCCTCGCGCGAGCGAAGTAAGAGAAAAAATAAACATGTGGGATTACATCAAACTAAAAAGTTTTTTCACAGCAAAGGAAACCATCAATAAAACAAAAAGGGATCCTACTCTATGGGAAAAGATATTTGCCAATGATATATCTGATAAGGGATTAATATCACAAATCTATAAAAAACTTACTCAACTCAACTCCAAAAAAACAAACAACCCAATTAAAAAATGGGCAGAGGACTTGGGGAGACATTTCTCTAAGAAGGACATACAGAAGGCAAGAAGACATATGAAGAAATGCTCAACCTCACTAACCATCAGAGAAATGCAAATAAAAACCACAATGAGATACCACCTCACTCCAGTCAAAATGGCTATTATCAATAAATCAACAAACAACAAATGCTGGCGCGGATGTGGAGAAAAGGGAACGCTAGTGCACTGTTGGTGGGACTGCAGATTAGTGCAGCCACTATGGAAAACAGTATGGAGGTATCTCAGGAATCTGAAAATGGAACTCCCCTATGATCCAGTAATTCCACTCCTAGGCATCTACCCGGAGAAATCCAAAACTCCAATTCAAAAATCTGTATGCACTCCTATGTTTATTGCAGCACTTTACACAATAGCCAAGATATGGAAACAACCAAAATGCCCATCGGTAGATGACTGGATTAAGAAGCTGTGGTACATTTATACAATGGAGTATTACGCAGCCATAAAGAAGAAAGAAATCTTATCATTTGCAGCAACATGGATGGATCTAGAGAACATTATGTTAAGTGAAATAAGTCAGAAAGAGAAAGACAAGTACCATATGATCTCACTTATATATGGAATCTAAAGAAAAGACTATGTGAATGAACTAATCAGAGTCAGTTTGGGGGACGCAGAGAAAAAACCGAGAGTGGTTAGATGGGTGTGTGGGAGGGGGTTGGGGATAAGGGGAAAGGTGAAGGGATTTGGAAGCAGCTGGTAACCACAAGATGGCCTCAGGGTTTTTCTTTTGAAAATTAATTTGGGGAAGGTATTCTATAATGTTGTAAAGATTTTGTTGGGTATCCGATGGACATGCGTCCTATTTGGGAGACCACCTCAGGGATACTGTGGATACCTGATCATGGCATTGTACATCAGAAGCTAAACATTAATGAATGCCAACTATAATTTTATATATATAATGTGATGGTTCAGTGTGAGGTCGGAGGGATAGTGGATGGGGGGAGGGGGGCTCACAGTATGAGGGATATAAATGATGAACGTCTAAGTATTACCTTGTTTTGTACACCTGAAACTAATAAATAAATTAATTAATTAAAAAAAAAAAATTGGGATTGCAGTATTGCCTGCTGAAGCACTGCAAAGAGTCCAAAATATTGTAAAGAAATAGGTTTAAGTGATAAAATTTTGTAATGTTCGTGCTCACTTGCAAATTCATGCATGCATTTTTTTCTCTTTAGTAAGCCAGGGTCGTTTTGCTTCCTGCATAAACAAAACAGGCTAGTCCCCTCTCCACGGTGAAAGATGTGTCAGTCTGCTCTACACCTTCTGATTGCCTGGGTCAGAGACAGTGTTCACTTGTCTTGTGGAGGGCGGAAATGAGGCCTTTCTTCCTGTTATCTCCCACATAAAGTTCAAGCCCTCATTTTCAGTGCCTCAGCGAGTATTTGCTGAGTGGATGGATAAATGAATCTGAGACAGAGTGAAGCTCTATCACCTCTCAAGACAGAGTCATGCTTCTCAGCGTTTTTTCCCAGGTCCTAATAAATGTTGTATTTCTCACAAATCTGATATAAAATGTGTGTCACAACAGTGATAAAGTTTAGAAGTCCTTTTGCTCAAATCTAAAATACTGAAGTGTTTTAGTCAACAGGACAAGGCACAACCCTCTCCCTTTCAGCTGTATCAGGGTTTTCTGACATTTACACTTTTTAAAACATTCTTTTATATCTGGAACCAAGCAAGAGCACCTGGATAAAATGGGTAGCTGTCCCCTACAGAGGAGAACTTTCCTTTTATTTTCTTTTAGAATCAGTGATTACCAATCTTTTTGTATATGGGCCAATTCAGGAAAAGGAAAAGTTTAACAATGACTTATTTTTCTATCCGAAATAGGAAAAAAAAATACCCTTGCTGAGTCTGAAAGGAGGAAAATTGTATTATTTTCTTTCCACTTAGTTTACCTATTTTATTAAAGAGAAGAATGTTGATAAGAAAATTCATATGGCTTTTTAGTCCATAAACTGTTCCCTTTTGTGGGTATTTGAGTGGACACATGCAGGAGACATTCTAATTTTTTGTTGAATTAATAGACTTCATTGTTTATACTGGTTTTAAGTTTATAGAAAAATTAAGCAGGAAGCCCAGAGACTTCCCATGCTTCCCCTCATTCTTCTAACCCCTCTTCCAGCAATACTATCGTACATTTGTTACAATTGGTGAACTGATATTGATACATATTTTTCATTAAAGTTCATAGTCTACCTAAAAAAAAAAAAAAAAAAAAAAAAAAAAATCACAACTCGTTTTCTTCGTGTGACGTGGTTGTTAAAAATACTCATTCTTGAGTTCTTGACCAGCAGGAGTTCTGTTCGGTTCTGTTTCATAGTTTCCATCTCTTTGATAAAGTTCTCCTCCGGGTCATTAATTTTACTCCTGAACTCATTGAACTGCCTTGTGAGCGTTGTTATATCTCAGTGACATTCTTCATGCTGTTACTTTGTTTTGTTTTACCCTCCAAAATGTTTATTACATTTAAGCAACATGGAGAATACAGGAAGGAAAGCACAAATCATCTGCTCGGAACAATTGGTCTAATTTATATGCAGCATACAATATAGAAAATTAGTTTAAAACGGTTAGTAGAGGTCAAATTGAGGAGGGCTATAAGTGAGTTTGATTTTTTTTCTCTAGGCAGCAGTAGGTATAAAAAGGATAATGAAATAATAATTCTTTCATGGGGGAGTATATAATATGTGGCAGAGAGTCTTTTATCTCCTTTGTATTTGAAAAATTAAGTGAAGTATAATGTATGTCGTTAGTTTCAGGTGAACAAGCTTTTCCTGGTTCGTGCTACTCTTTGGCCCTAGAAGTAAATACTGTATGTCTTTTGACTATTGACATATAGTATTTTATATAATATAGTATATAATATACTGAGCTTCTTGCTGGGGCTACAGCTGAAAATAGCTCAGCCCTGTTTCTCTTTGGCCATGACTCGACTGTGTTGAACTGGGTTATTTTAAGCTGAGGGCCAGATTGCTGATTGACAGGTGTTATATATGTGCCTGAAAGTCATCAAGAAGTGCTATTGTTTTTTGTTTGTTTGTTTTACTGTGCAGAAACTAGTTCTGGGTGTCTTCTTTTTTTTCAGTGAATGAGTATTATTATTTTTAACTCTTTTTTTATTATTAGTTTCAGGTGTACAAAACAATGTAATAGTTACACATTTATAATTTGTATGCCTCACATAATGATGACCCCTCTCCCCTCATCAACGACCCCTCTGACATCACATACAGCCATTACATTTCTACTGCCTCTATCCCTCAGGCTGTACTCTACTTCTTGTAAACATATATATACATACATGTATATGTGTGTGTGTGTATAACAATTGTAGTTAACATTAACATTCATTATTGTTCAGCTTCAGCTTCCGGTGTACAGTGCAGTTGTCAGGCATCTACATCATCTCTGAGGTGCTCTCCCTAATGAGACAAGTGTAATCAGATACCCTACAAAATCTTTACATTATTGATTACATTCACCAAATTGACTTTCGTATCCCCATGGCAATCTTGGGGTTATCGATTGTGCTTTGTAATCCCCTCACCTTCCCCCTTATCCCCACCCCCCTCCCATCTAGCAACCTTCAGTTTTTCCTCTGTGTCTCTGAAACTGTTTCTGATTAGTTCACTCATTTATTGTTTTCTTATATTCCATATATAAGTGAGATCATAAGGTATTTGTCTTTCTCTGTCTGACTTATTTCACTTAACGTAATGTTCTCTAGGTCCATCCATATTGTTGCAAATGGTAAGATTTCCTTCTTCTTTATGGCTGCATAATATTCCATTGTATAAATGTACCACAGTTTCTTAATCCAGTCGTCTACCGATGGGCATTTTGATTGTTTCCATGTCTTGGCTATTGTGTATAGAGCTGCAATAAACATAGGGGTGCATACATTTTTTTGAATTAGAGTTTTGGATTTCTCCAGATCGATGCCTAGGAATGGAATTGCTGGGTCATAAGGTAGTTCCATTCTCAGATTTTTGAGATACTTCCATACTGTTTTCCATAGTGGCTGCACCAATCTGCAATCCCACCAACAGTGCACAAGGGTTCCCTTTTCTCCACATCCTCGCCAGCGCTTGTTGTTTGTTGATTTATTGATGATAACCATTTTGACTGGGGTGAGGTGGTATCTCATTGTGGTTTTTATTTGCATTTCTCTGATGGTTAGTGAGGTTGAGCATTTCTTCATATGTCTGTTTGCCATCTGTATGTCCTCTTTAGATAAATGTCTCTTCATGTCCTCTGCCCATTTTTTAATTGGTTTGATTGTTTTTTTGGAGCTGAGTTGAGTGAGTTTTTTAATAAAGTTTGGATATATCAATGGCAGATATCTTCTCCCATTCAGTAGGACCCTTTTTTGTTGTAATGATGGTTTCCTTTACTGTGAAAAAAATGTTTAGTTTGATGTAATCCCATATGTATATTTTTTCTGTTACTTCCCTTGCCCAAGGGGATGTATCAGTAAAAATCTTACTCCGGGTAATATATGTAAAGTTGCTTCCTATATTGTCTTCTAGGAGTTTTATGGTATCAGATGTTACATTTAAGTTTTTAACCCATTTTCAATTTATTCTTGTATATGGTGTAAGGAGGTGGTCCAGCTTTATCTTTTTGCATGTGTCTGTCCAGGTTTCCCAGCACCATTTATTGAAAAGACTGTCTTTACCTCACCGTAAATTCTTGCTTCCATTGTCGTAGATTAAATGGCCATATAGGCGTGGATTTATTTTTGTTCCGCTTGTGTGTTCACTGTTAACTTGTCTTCTGAGTCGCTGATTCAATTCTCTGACTCATCTAACCCACTGGTAATTCCTTCAAGCGTGTGTTTTATTTCACTTGTTGTATTCTTTAGTTCTAACTGGTTGTTCATTATGATTTCTCTATCCTTCTTTATGTCGTCACTAAGCTCTTTAAACATTCTTATCGTCGGTGTTCTGAACTCTGTCTCTGATAGATTGGTTACCTCTATTTCATTTGGTTCCAATTCTGGAGGTTTCTTCTGTTCTTTTATTTGGGACATGTTTCTTTGTTTCCCCATTCTGGTTGACTCTCCATGTTTGCTTCGATGTATTAGGTAGATCCCCTAGGATTCTCGGTCTTTGCTTGGTTATCTTATGTAGTGTGTGTCCTTTACATCTGACTTGCACCACTTCCCTATTCTCCTGTGCGTGTGCTCCAAAGTTGACCCTGGTGTTGTGTATATTGTCCTGTGTAAAGTTGAACTTTCATTGCTTTTGGCTGGTCAGTAGGTGGGGTTGCTCCTAGGCTGCCTAGTTGTGAGACTTAGCTCTGCCCTCGGTGGATGATCTGCTGCGTGAGGGTTGACCACTCCAATTAGACTTGGCCTCTATGGGCTCTTGTGCCTGTAGAGAATTCCCTCTGGGTGTGTCACTTGTAGGTCAAACCCAATAATACTCTGGTTGGGTCTGGAGTTGGTGTCAGGAGGTGTTGAATCTTGTGACTCTTGGGCTGGGCCCTGGTGTAGGGCAATTTCAGAACAAAGCCAATCACCAAGCACAACAGCAACAACAAAGTCAAAACCAAATACACTCACGTGTGAAAACAACCAGTAACCCACACTCAACACAGGCAAAAATATCAAAGATACAAAAACAAAACAAAACAAAAAATGCAGCGCCAGTCTTGGCTTAAGCCCACCAAGTAATCTCCAGGCCGTCCTCTGCTGTACCAGAGAGTCCTCTGTGTATTGTTCAGGCAGAGCCGGTCACCTGGTGCCCAGAGTGACCCTGGGACGGCAGATGTAGATGAGTGGGGCTATCGGGTCTGGATGGTAGTTTCTACAAAGTCAGTGCAGTTTCTGCTCTTGCCTGCACATATGCGCACTGAGAGTAACACAACCAGCCCTGTGCCCAGGTCTCCTGAGTCTTAGGTCACTCCTTCCGTGTGTGTGTGCGTGCGTGCATGTGTACGTGTGTGGTGGGAGATTTCTGAGCTGCTGAAAGCCCAGAGCTGCGACTGCTGCCTACTGCTAACCCCTGGGCATGTCTCCACAGTTGTAATTGCCCTGCCCTGGGCAGGTCAGAGAAGGTGGGGACTGGGGATGGAGGAGTCTTCTCTCTCTCAGCCCAGCAGTGTCACACACTTCCCAGCTTCTTCCCTAAGTCGCAGTAGCTACAAACCGGGTCCTCCCAGATCCTGAGCACTATGGGTCCTCTGTAATCTGACACTACTCCTCAGATCAGGGGCCAGCGTGAGTCTCTGGAAGGGTGGGGGTAGGATTGGGAGAGTCGGGGGAGGGGCCCAGGTATGGTGTTTACTTCCTTTGTCCTACCTAGGGCCCAGCTGGAGGTCTCAGCTGAGGTGACTGCCTCAAACTCTGATATGCTGCTCTCTGGGCAGGGAGATGAGCTGTGGGACACAGGGAAAGAGCCCACCTCCTGGCTCTTGTGGTCTCTGTTCTGTCCTGGGACCACCTGCACCTCCGCAGCCATGGATGCGGGCCACGTCTCTCTTCCCACTTCCCCTGCTCGCCCAGTTTGCCCACCTTCAAGTCATCCTCCTACAAGTCTCTTAGCTGTTCTGTGTGATAAGCAGAGAGCATGACTGCTGTTTTGAAATCTCAGTCACAGAGATCACAATCTTCCGTAACTTTGACTTGGTTTCTGGAGAAGTGTCATCTTCTCTCAGTGTTAACCATGTCACCTTGCTTCTTCATGCTGCTGAGTGGCTTGTTCCTCTACAGGAGTACCAGGAAAAAATAACTAAAGAACTATACAAAGACGGTATGTTGCCAAAATGTATTAATTCAAGTTAGATATCATTGATTTCTGGAATAAAATGTAAATATTAAATGGCATCCCTTTTCATGTTCTGATAATAGATACTACATTAAATATTTTCTTGGCCTTAGCAAATAAAAAAGGTGAAAGCATAAATATTCATAGTGAAGACAATGACATATGAGTAATATCTCAGAGACTATGTATCTCTTTTTATTTCTGGCCTGTCCCCTTCCTTTCTTCTGCCATCCCTATGGAACTTTACACCTGCACGTTGAAAACGGGGCTTCATCAACTTTTATGTTTTTGCCAGTGATATGAGGCCCAATAACCAGACTTATCTAGTGATACTTAAGCAATTACTGTTCATATATGGTGTTTCCCTGAAAATAAGACCTAACCGGAAAATAATACCTAATGTGTCTTTGGGAGCAAAAATGAATATAAGACCCGGTCTATTTTTGGGGAAATACGGTACTCCTAGAAGGGCCAAGCTACCATATTTCCCCGAAAATAAGACCAGGTCTTTTATTAATTATAGCTCCAAAAGACGCATTAGGGCTTAATTTCCGGTTAGTCTTATTTTTGGAGGAAACACTGTAGCTGTCACCTGATGGGTGACATTTAAATCTCCAGTCATTTACTTTGTCATTAGTTTACCATGTATCCTCAGGAGAAACTCCACATTGCTTTGCATGGAATGAAAACACCCAAATCAATGTAGTTCTCACCAAACATCTCAGCCTATATCTTGCTACCAACCCTCGTTTGCCCCTTTGCTCTAGCATCTAGCTAAACCAGACTACTTCTCGTTCCATAGTGTTCTCCCCCATGCTAGTCTTCGCATCTGCGGCTTCCCTCTCAATGGCATCCTCTGTCCTTGTCCTTCAGGCATCAACGTCCATGTCACCTCCACCAGAGAGCAGACAATCAATACTGGGATGTCCCTTCTGTGGGTCCCACTCGCGTCCTGTTGTGCATTTGTATGGTATAGGGGCCTCTGAATGGAAATTGCCTGTTCATCTGTTCCTTCAGCTTATAGTAGATGATGGGTCAGGGCTGGACCGTGTCATCTTCGTCTTGTAACTTCAGTGCTTGTCCTACGACCTTGTTTATAAATGAATGAAGGATGAGACAACCAGAAGCTCTGATACTTGGCCACAATAGCAGTCAAGTCAGTGTGCAGCCGTGGGCAAACTGTATTGAATATGATCTCCTGTTGTGAGCTGTGGCCTCATCTAGAGGTTTTCTCATTCTTCTTAACACTTATACTTAGTTGTATTTTAAAGAACATAATTCTGTTTTTTCTTTCCAGTTCCTGCTGAATTTGAATCTGAATGCAACCGAAAATTTCCTCCATCACCTATTAATGATCTACTTGAGAATATAAAACTAGAAATCGTCTACAATGTGAAAAAAAAGTATAAGCTCTAAAATATAAATAGTACAAGTGTATTTACTGGGCTGTTTAAACAACATGTTAATTGTATCCCAAAATATATAGCATGTGAAATCCATATTACAGGAAAATATTTTTGTATCATATGTTGTGGGGACAGAGCCCCAGAGAGCAGTTTCCAGGCTCTCGGCCTCACGTGGAGGGGTGCTGGCTCAGGTAGTAGATGGCCATCAACTGTGGTTGGATGGCCGTCAGCTGTGGCTAGTTGGCCGTCAGCTGTAACCAGTGAGCCACTGGCCACTAATATATCTGCTGTGGCTACACTAACTGTCGGTGCCTGCCGACGAGACGAACAGTCCCTGAAGTGGGGAGTGAGGATTGAGAAAAAAGAAGAGAGACAAAGATGGGATCGGGAGGGCAGGCAATTCTAAGTAGACTGCTGCAGTTCTAAGTAGAATGCCTCAGCCCAAGTTTATTTTTGCAGCTTATATACTCTGGGCATCAAAAAGTAACAGAACTGTCTGCAATCTAGTAGTTACAATAAAGGTAATACACAAGGGTGTGTTTTTTGGCCAGCTCCACACTTCCTGACCTAGTCTGGTTCTCTGTTCTCAGAGTAGCAAGTTTTGCCTTGCTGGGAGCACAAACCACTCAAGGAAGTCAAAGGTTCAACATTTCACAAAACAACACCTGCTAGCACTTCAGCACGGTTTCCCACAGGTCCCCCTTTTATATATAAAATTAACACAAGGGTTGCGCCTGGCTTAGGTGGTTGGTACAGATATGTCCATTTACCCGTCATAGGAGACCATCCCTCTAGCGAACGGTTCCTGTCTTAGGTTATGTACATTCTTACCAAATCCTTACCCATCTTTGGCTGCCGACCCATTGTAGGGGCTTTATACACGGGTGTCAGCGACACGGTGGACCTGGGCAGATAATCTCAACTCATGAACCTTTGTTTGGAGATCGATGTAGCCCTTGAGTATTACCTTTCTGAGCAACGGAGTAAAACATATGAATAGAAGAACACCAACAAACATTATTACAAAAGGCAGTAGCAAATGGAACAGAGCTAGAAAGGAGGGGAATTCTCCTCTGAGGTCCGAGTACCAAGGACCTGAAATGTTAACAGGTACCAAAATGAAAGATGGTCGGTGGAGAACTACAGCTCTACTTTTGTCATTTGACCAATTGATGCTATTACTTAGGATACACTGTATACAAGATACATTAAACTGGACCCCGTCAATAGGGGTGATGTTAGAATTACCAATCATAAGCACATATGGAGCCTTGACACAAGCAGTGGTATTGCCTTCTACCTTGCCTCGTCCCTCGTCCATACTCATAGTCACTGTATCCATTGCTCCCACTAGTTTCCAAATATGTCTTGGGGGCCGGGAGGTATACCATAATCCCACAACCACTCCAGCCTTAGTCCCGTGTTGGACATCAGCACCTGTGTCATGGCCTCCGAACCATCTATAACAGCTTGATTAAACCCAGGGACACTATATTCCCAGGGTTCTTTATAACATTGTCTCCAAAGGATGGATCCGTTGTTTTTTCTGTTCTCCTCACCGCAAGGATCATGGGCTTGTGGTGGAGGGATAAAAACATTATCCCTGATGTTTTTCCATCCTGCTGGCTGATGGGATATGACAGTCTGTCCTTGGTTGTCTCAGTGAATTGTCTGGCTGCCCACATGGAAACATCCAGTAACGTTGACAGTCTTCGCGAAGCATATGGGGAGTCCTATGCCCAAGCCGCTATGATTGAATCCAACAGCTTGTAGGACGGCAGGAGCGAATGGATGTCCTAACAGCCTAGTGTCATTTGTCCCAACAATGACTTCAGGCCCGTTCCACACAGTGGGGTGTAGCATGGGAGGGTCAGGAACATATGCCCAGTATGCTGAGGCATCTGCGCAACCAGCAGGATCTCGAAGATGCTCATCAGCAAGCCGCACCAACCTCTCAGGCAGCCACCGGGCACCTCCATTGTCCTGTGAATAAACACAAACATGCCCTCGTCCCCAGATTAGGACTGGCCCCGCCCAAGCCATTGGTTAGTAAGTGGATCTCGCCATCTCACTTGGGCATAATCTTGTTTAGTGTTAGGATGCCACAAGCGATCTGCGGCAGATCTGCCACGCGCATCCAGGTTTAAAAAATTTAGAACAAAGAGTGTGATTAAGGATTGTATGTGGGGAGACGGGGTAGACTCTAACGCTGCTGCCACACATTTTTGACATAGAGTAGGGCTATTAGCCATACCTTGAGGCAGCACCAGCCATTGATATCTCTTCATAGGTTCTTGTAAGTTAGTTGAAGGAACACTGAATGCAAACCTTTTACAGTCCTTGGGGCACAATGGTATTGTATAAAAACAATCCTTTAAAGCCAGGATTCTCTTATATGTGTTTTTGGGTATAGCAGAAGGATTAGGCAATCCTGGTTGTAAAGCCCCCGTGAGCTCCATAGTCTCATTTATTTTTCTCAAATCTTATAAGAACCTCCATTTACCTGATTTTTTCTTAATTACAAATATGGAGAGTTCCATGGAGAGTTAGAAAGTGCTATATGTCCCTTATCAAGTTGCTCCTGTTCCAGCAACCTTGCAGCCTGTATCTTTTCTGATGATAGGGGCCACTGTTCTACCCAAACAGGTGTGTCGCTTTTCCAAGTGATAGCATCTGCATGGGGTACAGAAGGAGTAGTGACCCCCGTTAAAAATATCCCAAGCCAGCTCTCTGTGGTAAGGGCGAGGGAAAGATAGGCTCTTTTCTCCCTTGTCCAGAGGGACCTGAGCCATCTCTAGGCAGGAGTCCCTGATGGAACATCATCTTAGTGACCTGTTGATTAGGGCTGTACAGGTAAACTCCCATCTGACTCATGACATCTCTGCCCCATAGATTGACAGGCAATCCTGCCACTGTGTATGGTTGAAAGGATCCTTCATGTCCCTCTTGATCTTTCCACAACAATATATCACTGCTCTGTTCTGGTGACTGAGATTGTCCTATGCCTTGTAACTGGGTGACTGTTTGCTGCTTTGGCCAGTGGCTAGGCCACTGATCTGCAGTTAAAACAGAGACATCGGCCCCCGTGTCTAAAAGGCCCATGAAGGAACGGCCATTAATGGATAGTGGTAATTCTGGCCTGGTGGTGAATGGCCTGGACCCAATAAGCATCTGATGAACCAAGGCCCGCGTCGCCTCGGGATTTATGGCCTGCGGTTTTACCCGGTTTGACATGTGGAATTAACAATGATTGTGCTATGCGTTGGCCCTTATCGATCACTGAAATGCCTCCAGGCGAATGTGTCATAATCTTGATCTCTCCTGTATAATCCATATCCACAACTCCCGGAGCAACCTATATCCCTTTCATGGTAATACTACTCCTTCCTAGGATGAGTCCCACAGTCTGTGGAGGCAGAGGCCCAAAGACCCCTGTAGGAATAGCTCGCATTCCCATCTCAGGTGTTAGTACTGTGTAGGCGGCGCTACTGAGGTCCAATCCTGCGCTGCCTGGGGTTGGTCGGAAGAGTTCCTGAATGGATTTCCCTGGTGGGGGACCAACTGCGGCAGCGCCCCATAGCATTGTTGCGGGGCCTGGGGCTGGCCCCTCTTCCTGTTTCCTGGAAGAAGAGGATTACCGGAGGCATCCCTCTTAGATTTACATGCATTGGCCCAGTGTTTACCTCTCTTACATTTTGGGCATAATCCAGGTTGTTTTGGGCCCTCCTTCCTTTGAGGCTGACCTTGTTTATTAGGGAAGTTTTTGATCATATGGCCCGGCTGTCCACACCCAAAACAGTTGCCCTGTCCCTTTATTTTCTTTTGTTGTTGTTGTTGGAATAACATTTCTCTAACAGTCTTTCCTTGCAAAGCAGCGGCCATTGCAAGACCCTGTGTATAAGAAGGTCCTATTTTTGAGCACAACCAGACATAATCTGACAAGTCACTCTTATTTTTGTAAGGTCATAATGCAGCCTGGCATGCAGAATTAGCATTCTCAAAAGCGAGCTATTTAACTAACAGCATGCTGGCATCTGAGTCTCCCAGAATTCTTCCAGCCGCCTGCATTAATCGCGAAAGGAAGTCTTGGAAAGTCTCATCAGGCCCCTGGATAATTTTAGAGAGGTCCTCAGAACGTTTTCCAGGCATAGGAATCTTTTTCCATGCACGCCTGGCGGCAGCACTTGTTTGTGCATAAGCAGCCGGGTCAAAATTTAATTGTGCCAACTATAATTTTATATATATAATGTGATGGTTCGGTGTGGGGTCGGAGGGATGGTGGATGGGGGGAGGGGGGTTCACAGTGTGAGGGATATGGATGATGAACGTCTAAGTATTACCTTGTTTTGTACACCTGAAACTAATAAATAAATAAATTTATGAAAAAAAAAATTTAATTGTGTTTGCAAGTCTCTATAAGGTCCTTCACCTGCCAACATATCAAAGGAGATAGGAATGTTTTGTGTCTGATTTATCTCTGCAGTACTCTGACAGAATTCTGCAAAGTCAGACTGCCATAAGATATAGTCCCCTCCTGATAAGCAAGCCCTAGCAAGTTGCTTCCAATCACTAGGCGGCAGGGCTTCTGTAGCTAGTGATTCTAGCAGGGCCTGGGTGAACGGGGCATTAGGACCATATTGAGAACATGCCATTTTTAATTCTTTTAAACTTTTGAATGCAAAAGGCACATGGTCTCGGACAGGATTTCCTTGTGCGTCCTGTCTTTCTATCACTGGAAATGCCAACCCAGAATCTCCAGTATCTTCCCCTAACTTGCAGGCGGTTTGCAAAACCTTACGCAGAGGAGAATCACGAGGGCAAGTCTGTTCTGCCTGCCTCGATTGTACCATCTGCACCTGCACAGAGAGGGAGGCAATTGCTGACTGCAATCCATCAATCTCTGCCTGGAGAGGATTCAGATGTCCTGTCTTAGCACCTGTTTCTGTCTGAACCACCCCATTATAATCTTCAGGGTCATGATATCGAGGACCGGCTTCCTCTAGGCCTTCCCCATCTAGGCCCTCCTCATCTTGGGGGTCCAGTCCGTTTAGCACACTTTTTAACATTTGAGTAAAAGACATTCTGCTTTTACCCTGTCCCATGATTTTTTACTCCCGACTGTGGTATCTCACCGCACCCCTTACCTTATGTGACGCGTCTCAGCTCCTTGCGGTGTCCTTCACTTTATCCCCAGTATTCAGGTCCCTGTTCGGGCGCCACTTGTCGGTGCCTGCCGACGAGACTAACAGTCCCTGAAGTAGGGAGTGAGGATTGAGAAAAAAGAAGAGAGACAAAGATGGGATGGGGGGGGGGAGGGGGGAAGGGGGGGCAGGCAATTCTAAGTAGACTGATGCAGTTCTAAGTAGAATGCCTCAGTTCTAAGTAGAATGACTCACCCCAAGTTTATTTTTGCAGCTTATATACTCTGGGCCTCAAAAAACTAACAGAACTGTCTGCAATCTAATAGTTACAATGTTGGGATACACAAGGGCTTGTTTTTTGGCCAGCTCCACACTTCCTGACCTTGTCTGGTTCTGTGTTCTCAGAGTAGCAAGTTTTGCCTTGCTGGGAGCACAAACCACTCAAGGAAGTCAAACGTTCAACATTTCACAAAATAACATCTGCTAGCACGTCAGCACGGTTTCCCACATTAGTGTATTCAAAGCTTTATGCAGTCATCATCACAATCAGTTTTACAACATTTTCATCACCCTGGAAAGTATCTGTGTACTGTTAGCCTTCACCGTGTGCCAGTCTGCCCTTCTCACTCTTCCTAGCCCTAGGGAACCACTAGTGAACTCTCTGCTCCATATTGTGGTTTTGATGTATTTTCTGATGACTAATGATGCTGAGCTATCTTTTCACATGCTTATTGTCCATTTGTATAACTTCTTTGAAGAACTGATTATTCAATTCCATTGCCCATTAAAATTGGTTTGTCTTTGTCTTGTTGAATTGTAAGAATTCTTTATATATCCTAGATACAAATCGCTTATCAGATATAGGATTTTCAAATATTTCTCCCTTTCATTAGCTTGCCTTTTTAGTTTTTCAATGGTGTCCTTTAAAGCATAGAGTTTTTTTTTTTTTATTTTAATGAAGTCCAGTTATCTACTTTTGTTTGGTACTGTCATATCTAAGACACAATTGCCAACTCCAGTCGTGAAGACATGAAGCTTCTTCAAAGCTTTTATAGTTTTAGCTTTTACCTTTTGAAATAATTTTATATATGGTATGATGTAGAGGTTTAATTTTTCTTTTGCATGTGGATATCCAGTAGACCCAGTATCGTTAGTTCAAAAGACTATTCATGCCCAACTGGATTTTTCGGCACCCTTGTCAAAAATCACTTGACTGTATATATGAGGGATAATTTTTGGATCATCTTTTCCAATTTATTGGTCTATAGATCTGTCCTTACGCCATTACCAAATCAAATGTTATGAGAACGCTTCCCCAGTCATCTTACATATTACCAAATGCCTTATGTAATAATAAAATGTCAATGTAGGGGAATATCTTTAATTCCACTTCTATGGAGATGTTTTGCTTCTGGATGGAGCCTGTGGCCCGCAGACCTTGGTGACCTTATGACATGATGGGATATTAGGCTTACAAAGTCGACTCATTCCTTTTGTTTTCTTCATTCAAAACATTAATCTTTAACCCAGTGCCTCCCTTTCACTCCCATTTCCATCAAATGTCGGTAATAGGATCTGATACTTGGTGGACAACTTTCTTCATTTTGTCTATCTCCTAATCCATAGCCTCTTCCATAGATTTCACTGTCTAGGAAGGAGAAGATGAAACCTGGACCATCTGCTTTCCTCTTTAGAAATCTCTCTAATCCATCATCTTGCAATTGAAAAGTAGATTCTGTTTGACCCGGTTCTTTTCTGAAACACTGGTGCCAATCTTGTTCTTGGCATAGATCCTACATTCTCAGAAACACATTGAGATGCATAGTTGTACCTTTAGCTTCATATATAATTAATGGAATAAATATTTCATCCCATCCAAAGAAAACATTTCAAGAGTACAGCTGTTAAAATTCAGGAAGTAATTAATCAATCAGAAACAAGTAAAAGATTTGTTTGGGGCAGACAGCAGGAAGACCTACACCTGAACACCCGGCTCGCATTGTGGCCCGAGCCTCCCCACAACACGGGGCTGGATTCCAAGGTTCAGATCCTCAGAGACATAACCAACAGGAGTTGTGTTGCCCTTTGTGAAGGAGTCTTGGAATTCACAGGGAATGTCTTTCAACATATTCTGTTCATTAGGAGCCAGTCACTAATGTTGACCCATATTGTAGTGGTTTTATGCAATGAATATTTCAAAATTTAAGGACACATTTAAAAACCACCTTGATCTGTCCACTGGCCACAATTCTTTACGTTCCCCCCACATGGAAAATACACTCATCCCTACACAATACTCGCCACAAGTCTCAATTTAATGGCATCAGGCTCAGGTTCGAATCTAAGATTTTACCATCTTAGTCTGGTGCAAATGGGGATGAAGGGCCTGGGTTTTGGTTTCTAGGATAAAGCCCCTTGAGGACAATTCCTTTCAATATGAAAACATGAGAAAGGAAGAGACAAGTTATCTACCACCCACACACCCAACATTCTGCTCGACTGCTGAAGTTTCCCCTGCAGAAATAGAAAGTGGAAGGCACGTTAGTCCATAGCAATTCTGAAATACAGCCTGATGTGTGCTGTCCGTTCTTTGATTAGGACTTAGTCCTAATCATGCCAATGCTTCTCCATGGCCCTTTGCTGTCCCCTGTGAGCTCTTTGTTCTGTCCTTTTCATAAGAAATGACCTGTGCTTGCAGCTCATCCCTCAGCGTCATTCCTCCACCCAAATGTCTAAGACCTACAGGCCTCCTCTATTTTTCACTCTCTTGGTTTTTATTAGTCCAAGGTAACAAGGTGGTTTTTTGCTACTTGATTATCCTAAAAACTTGGAGTTGCGTGAGAGTTTATTGGGGTTCGTGCCATTAGAAAAGCCACCGTCATACATCGTTTTGAGATAAGCTCTTGGGCTTCCTGTAGCTGTTGTAGGACCATGCCTATAAAATTCTTTTCCTCGGAAGAGCCTTCCAGGAATTTAAGGCCCCACTTTAACTCTTTCGAAGTCTTGAGGAAGGCTTTACACTCTTATCCTCATCCGTAGATCATGTCTTCCTGGGAGCACCGCGAATTTGATCTTCACTCAGAAGCCATTTCTTCATTTTAGCATGATTTGACAACAGGGCATGTGGGAGAGGCTGTAAATGGGAAACACATTTGAACACAATAAGTCCTGGTTCCTTTACAGTTCACAGTCTTTCGTTAGCTCATGTATCTCATGGATTTTACTTGGTTACTTCACAGCAAGAGTCCCCTTTTATCCAGATTTCAGACTCATTTTCTTCACTAGCTGAGAAGTCTTTGTGGCCATCCTCTTTAGGGGCCCGCAAGCCCCCAATAACCGTCTCTTGGAGGCTCTTGTGGGTGTCGTTCTCATTCTTCTCCACATCCTTTCGGGTTCCACCTACCTCCTGGTGGAAAGGCACTCCTACAGGTTTTAGATTGCTTTTCTTTGTGGCCTCACACCATTTTGAATATCAGTATCAATGCAGTTGTTCATTGCTGCTCAAGAAACCAACTCAAAAGCTAGTGGCTCAAAACAGCATCTGTTTTGTTCACCAGTAATGCAGTTGAGTGAAGCTCAGTGAGACTAGCTCATTTCTGTTCCACCTGGCATCAGCTGCGTTGCCATGAAGCTGCGAATGAGAATCATCTAAAGGCTGTTACACTCACGTGTAGCAGTTGAAGCGGGGTTTTGGCCGGGACGCCCACTGGGGCCGTCTCAGCGCGAACATCTGTAGGAGGCCTCGCTGTGTGTCCTGGGCTTCTTCATCTGCACAACATGGTGGCTGGGTTTTCAGGGCGAGCTTCCCGAGAGAAAGTCAGATGGAAGCTGTATCACATTTTCTGCCGCAGGCATAGCATTCTCACAGCAGTTCTGCCCTATTCCATGCACTAGAATCCAGTTACATCCTAAGGCCAGCACATATTAAAAGGGAGGGAATTTCATGGAGAAATGTCAAGAATTTGTAGCCATGTTTTAAAAACACTACATCCATCCACTCACCTCATCTTACCAAATAAGCATTGTATCTACAGGAAAGCAGTTCTACCCAACTCAGTATCACTGAAATTCCAGCAGATTTGTTGTTATTATTGCTGTTTAGGATGTTCTTGTATATTGTGGAAAGAGAGGATTACAAGATAGCATTATCGAATTAAGACACTTTTTTGTTGTTGAAAAAATGTAGCGATCATCTCACTAAACATTCACAGTGTGAGATGTGATTTCTCCTTAACCTTGGGAATCATTTCTTCTTGAAAGCAATTCAAATTACCATGAAACATTTGTAGCTGACGGAGGCCTAACTATCTCAAGATGAGTTACTTGTAACTCCCTACAACTTTGTAAGAAATTACGGAGAGTTAAAATGGGGAACAGGTGAGAGACTATCAACTCAGAGGTGACTTACAGTCATTTTATAGAAGAAAAACATGAACCAATCATTCAGGAAATCGTAGAAAATCAAGTACAGATGTTGTGTGGCAAAGTCGATGACAATAAAGGATACATTTTTGAGTCTCCTGGTGCTTTTCTCTTTGTTCTTCATTCTGAGTAATTCAAGTTTCCACATTCTAAGACTCTACTACAGTATGGATGACATTTTATGGCAACTGAGTTTATTTCACAAGTTGATACTGGTTTGGGGTTAGACTATTCTCAGTCAACTTCCTTCGTAACCAAATCATACTATCTTACTCATTCAGAATGATGCTCTCAAAGCAAAACTGGAAACTGCATCTTGAGAATGTCTCCATCTGTGGGGTGGCCAGTTGGCTTAATGGTTAGAGCATCGTGCTGGTTCCAATCCTTGGTAACCAAGGTCGCTGGTTCGATTCCCACATGGACCAGTTAGCTACACCCTCCACAACTAGGTTGAAAACAATGGCTGGAGCTTGGAGCTGAGCCCCCAGTGGGCGGCCGGCCAGTTGGTTCAGTGGTTAGAGCGCAGTGCTCATAACACCAAGGTTGCCGGTTCGAATCCCGCATGGGTCAGTGAGCTGTACCCTCCATAACTAGTAGATTGAAGAGAACAATTTGACTTGGAGCTGAGCTGCGCATCCCACAACTAGATTGGAAACTGTTACTTGACAGGGAGCTGATGGGTTCTGGCAAAAACAGTGTTCCCCAATTATAAAAAATAAATTTGTTTTAAAAAGTTTTTTTAAAAAAAGATATCTATACCTTGTTGAAGAAAATCAATCTTAAACAGGAGTTATTATCTATGAAAGGAGTACAAATATCATGTGAAAAAGTAGAGAATAAAAAGAGTGGAGATAAAAATTATTAAACCTCAAAATTCATATAGTCACGAATGTGGTAAAAAAGAGTGAAGCAGAACACAGTAAATTCTGGGATATTGAAGACTGAGCAAGACAGGATGTAGTAGAAAAAGCTTTTTAAATCTATTTTTACAGGTTAATTCATTGATTTTTAACACGCCTTAATTCATTTTGCTGCAAATTACGTTTTCGATATGCATAGTGTATGTGATTCTTCTACTCCCCTTAACGGCAGTTGTTTTTATTTTATTTTTTTTAGATTTCTGGAACTAAGGTGGTATCTGCTTCTCCTTTTTAATATTTCAGTTCCCATCATTATTGTCACTCAGTTGATCTTTGAGATTTGTTCTTTCTGAAAAATCATTTGATTTTTAAGACCAATTGATATAAAACGAGACTATTAGGAAATAAAGAAAATAAAATGCACCATATTCTTAGATTATTAAGTCATATTGTTCAATTTTTAAAATTTAAAATTGATTCTCTTATTGGAATAGTTAGATGAGATGATTCAAAATATTTTCGTGATTCAGATCTATTTCATTCCGTATTGATGGTAAATATTTTAAACTTCAGCTTTTTTTTTTCATTTAAATTGCCCTCCAAATCATTGACTTAAAACTAAAGAATACAAATAGACTGTAATTATTCAGTTTATATTTATTTTTAAAATGTATCCTTTCTGTTGGCTTTAGGAACAAACAGCATCTCAAAAAAACGTACACCCGTTAAATGACCATGATGGCGCTTCCGTAAGTGACATGGACATACTAAGAATTAAATATCTGGAATCTGAACTCTCCAAAATGAAAACTTCTCATGAAATAGAATTGGAAGAATATGAACACCTCTACCTAGAGGAATTAAAACTTATCACATCATTGCAAAACAAACTAAACAAGTAAGTCCAAACAAAGTCAGAGAAAATCAATCGAGCTCATTAATTTGCCTCTAAAGTATAATTTTTATCCAGGCAGATTCCCGAGATTGATAGGAAATGAAAGCTTACTAAATAGTATAATTTTGGAAAATGATGTTAGTGAATAAATTACTTTTAAAATGTTAGTTAGTTCAGGACATTTGCATCTCTCCCCATTTTTGGTTTTACATGATTGTATTTTTCCTCCCGCGGTTTTCATAGAGTTAATCTGATCTACCAGTCTTTAAGCAAAGTGTTTTTGAAGCTTTATGATTTAGACAACGCTATTTTTTATAAAATTTCTTGTCAGAATTCCCCTAAATAGTTTTTAATGAGGTAACTATTTATTATAAGATAACAACTTAAACCCAAAGGGTTAAGTACTCTGCATGTTCTGGCACTTGGTACATGTACTGTCTCCATTGTGCTCTGTGTTATTATCTCTGGAGGTCGCTTTCAGACAAGCTCTTCTTTCTAGTCTTTCTGATGTCCACAAAGGCATACATGTGAAATATAGCAGAGGGTTAACAACGTAGGGGTGAGGGTAGTATAACCCAAGAAGTGGCTAAAAAGATAAGGTGGTGAGCCTGAGGGGGTGTGTGGAAGACAGAAAGGGCAGAGCCCACGCCCAGCGCCTTGGTCACAGTGTTATATTATAAGCTACATGCCTGCGGAGCGGTTTCAGTTCAGTAGGGTCACCCACCAGGCTCCCTCCTTCTCCCCCAGAGGCTGTTGTTCTACATGACACTTCAGTCCTCAGGGTAATGAGGGCGCTACCCAAGGGCGGTGACTGCAAAGGCTTGAAAATATCTTGGTGGGATTTTTAAAAAATTCTAAACTCGTTTGCTATGTACGTCTCATGGCAATCCTCAAGAATCTTATTGGTTCAGCCATTGCAGAAGGCAGCAAGTATTATCTGTGAAGCCGTGGATGTCACTGATAGCCCGTTTCCTCCCCTCCCTACTTTGAATTTCTTCTTAGTCTGGCGTCCCCATAGAAACATATGTGCTTGTTTAGGATAATTTGAAACCTATCCTTGTGCATGCTAGGTCTGCCCTGACGCATTTTCAATGTTAAAATGCTGTTTAATGGGAAATTTCTTTTACTATTTATTATGGCAGCTTGAAAAAAATGCAAGTCATTCAGGAAAAATAAAATTCAAAGCTTTGTGTTTTACAATCTTCACAGTGCTAATGAAAGACTGGCAGAGGCTAGAACCGATCTTCAGGCAAAGGAACAGCCCAAGGAGTTTCTCAGCACTGCTCTTAGGAGGGGAGTCCTTGAGCCACCATGTGTTGGAAGTTTGAATACTGAGTTACTCCTCAGTGGAAATCCTGCTCCAAGAGAAAATTTGGTGATTCCTAAGTCAACCGCACGGGCTTCAAATGACATCATGGGGTATTACTGTCCCAAGGTTAGTTATATTAGCTTCTTTCCCTTGCATTTCAGATTTCTTTCTTTTTTATTTCTTTGATATAATATTGTTTTGTTTTGTCTTATATATTCATTAGGGTGATATTGGTTAGTGAAATCATATGGGTTTCAAGTGTACATTTCCATAATACATCATGTATATATTTCACTGTGTGTTCACCATCCCGAGTCAGTTCTCCTTCCATCGCCATGTATTTGATCCCCTTTTCCCTCTTCTACCTCTCTCTCTCCCCCCTCACCCACTAAGTGTTGTCTGTGTCTATGAGTTTTTGTTTCTTTGTTTGTCGTTGATGAAATTTTGAGTTGTTTCATTGACTAATGCACACGAAGTAAAAGGCATAATATGTGTGCTAATATGCATAGAAAGGAGATAGAAATTTTACAATCTTTTTTTAAGTCCCTAGAGCTCTCATGTGTTAAGAGTTATTTATTATTATTTAATAAATGTAACTAAAGTGATACATTTAAAATGCTTGAAAATTTGCCTTTAAATTTTATTACAGATGTTAAATATCATTGCCTAATAACCAATGGTATGCTTTGAGATGCTTTGGCTTCTTAATTGGTTTTAGTTGGAGATGATTCATAAAAATTTTAAAGTTTTGTGCATCCCAGTTTTTCTTCCCCTAAGTGTAAGTGAATGATGGCCGGCCAAACACCGAACCACAAATGGATGTTTATTATTAAATGAAACAGATATAATCCTTTTTATTAATTCAGCAAACTTATAATACTGCAGAAAGATTAGTCTCTGTTTTTATGGTTAATCTTATCTTCTAACAAGAGAGTATATCCTTAATTTTTATTTTATTCATAGCACTATCTATTTCAGTGTTTTAAAATGAGTTGCTTCACAGTTGTACATATTCTAAATAGGGACATTAAGCAAATAATTGAATTTTTAAAATGAAGTTCACTTATGTCTATATGTCTTGACAGCATTTGGGTAATTGATGAGTAAGGTGGCAGTGCTAGGGAGTCTTTAAATCACAACTCGTTTTCTTCGTGTGACGTGGTTGTTAAAAATACTCATTCTTGAGTTCTTGACCAGCAGGAGTTCTGTTCGGTTCTGTTTCATAATTTCCATCTCTTTGATAAAGTTCTCCTCCGGGTCATTAATTTTACTCCTGAACTCATTGAACTGCCTGTGAGTGTTGTTATATCTCAGTGACATTCTTCATGCTGTGACTTTGTTTTGTTTTACCCTCCAAAATGTTTGTTACATTTAAGCAACATGGAGAATACAGGAAGGAAAGCACAAATCATCTGCTCGGGAGAAAAAACCGAGAGTGGTTAGATGGGTGTGTGGGAGGGGGTTGGGGATAAGGGGAAAGGTGAAGGGATTTGGAAGCAGCTGGTAACCACAAGATGGCCTCAGGGTTTTTCTTTTGAAAATTAATTTGGGGAAGGTATTCTATAATGTTGTAAAGATTTTGTTGGGTATCCGATGGACATGCGTCCTATTTGGGAGACCACCTCAGGGATACTGTGGATACCTGATCATGGCATTGTACATCAGAAGCTAAACATTAATGAATGCCAACTATAATTTTATATATATAATGTGATGGTTCAGTGTGAGGTCGGAGGGATAGTGAATGGGGGCAGGGGGGTTCACAGTATGAGGGATATAAATGATGAACGTCTAAGTATTACCTTGTTTTGTACACCTGAAACTAATAAATAAATTAATTAATTAAAAAAAAAAAGAAATAAAAAATATTCCAATCCAAAAAAAAAAAAAAAAAAAAAAAAACAAATCATCTGCTCGGAACAATTGGTCTAATTTATATGCAGCATACAATATAGAAAATTAGTTTAAACCGGTTAGTAGAGGTCAAATTGAGGAGGGCTTTAAGTGAGTTTGATTTTTTTTTCTCTAGGCAGCAGTAGGCATAAAAAGGATAATGAAATAATAATTCTTTCATGGGGGAGT
This sequence comes from Rhinolophus hipposideros, assembly GCF_964194185.1. Classification (NCBI taxonomy): domain Eukaryota; kingdom Metazoa; phylum Chordata; class Mammalia; order Chiroptera; family Rhinolophidae; genus Rhinolophus; species Rhinolophus hipposideros. Next base: position 43,190 of record NW_027669323.1, read on the forward strand.
ATATAATATGTGGCAGAGAGTCTGTTATCTCCTTTGTATTTGAAAAATTAAGTGAAGTATAATGTATGTCGTTAGTTTCAGGTGAACAAGCTTTTCCTGGTTCGTGCTACTCTTTGGCCCTAGAAGTAAATACTGTAAGTCTTTTGACTATTGACATATAGTATTTTATATAATATAGTATATAATATACTCAGCTTCTTGCTGGGGCTACAGCTGAAAATAGTTCAGCCCTGTTTCTCTTTGGCCATGACTCGACTGTGTTGAACTGGGTTATTTTAAGCTGAGGGCCAGATTGCTGATTGACAGGTGTTATATATGTGCCTGAAAGTCATCAAGAAGTGCTATTTTTTTTGGTTTGTTTGTTTCACTGTGCAGAAACTAGTTCTGGGTGTCTTCTTTTTTTTCAGTGAATGAGTATTATTATTTTTAACTCTTTTTTATTATTAGTTTCAGGTGTACAAAACAATGTAATAGTTACACATTTATAATTTGTATGCCTCACATAATGATGACCCCTCTCCACTCATCAACGACCCCTCTGACATCACATACAGCCATTACATTTCTACTGCCTCTATCCCTCAGGCTGTACTCTACTTCTTGTAAACATATATATACATACATGTATATGTGTGTGTGTGTATAACAATTGTAGTTAACATTAACATTCATTATTGTTCAGCTTCAGCTTCCGGTGTACAGTGCAGTTGTCAGGCATCTACATCATCTCTGAGGTGCTCTCCCTAATGAGACAAGTGTAATCAGATACCCTACAAAATCTTTACATTATTGATTACATTCACCAAATTGACTTTCGTATCCCCATGGCAATCTTGGGGTTATCGATTGTGCTTTGTAATCCCCTCACCTTCCCCCTTATTCCCACCCCCCTCCCATCTAGCAACCTTCAGTTTTTCCTCTGTCTCTGAGACTGTTTCTGATTAGTTCACTCATTTATTGTTTTCTTTAGATTCCACATATAAGTGAGATCATAAGGTATTTGTCTTTCTCTGTCTGACTTATTTCACTTAACGTAATGTTCTCTAGGTCCATCCATATTGTTGCAAATGGTAAGATTTCCTTCTTCTTTATGGCTGCGTAATACTCCATTGTATAAATGCACCACAGTTTCTTAATCCAGTCCTCTACCGATGGGCATTTTGATTGTTTCCATGTCTTGGCTATTGTGTATAGAGCTGCAATAAACATAGGGGTGCATACATTTTTTTGAATTAGAGTTTTGGATTTCTCCGGATCCATGCCTAGGAGTGGAATTGCTGGGTCATAAGGTAGTTCCAGTCTCAGATTTTTGAGATACCTCCATACTGTTTTCCATAGTGGTTGCACCAATCTGCAATCCCACCAACAGTGCACAAGGGTTCCCTTTTCTCCACATCCTCGCCAGCGCTTGTTGTTTGTTGATCTGTTGACGATAACCATTTTGACTGGGGTGAGGTGGTATCTCATTGTGGTTTTTATTTGCATTTCTCTGATGGTTATTGAGGTTGAGCCTTTCTTCATATGTCTGTTTGCCATCTGTATGTCCTCTTTAGAAAAATGTCTCCTCATGTCCTCTGCCCATTTTTTAATTGGGTTGATTGTTTTTTGGAGCTGAGTTGCGTGAGTTTTTTAATAAAGTTTGGATATATCAATGGCAGATATCTTCTCCCATTCAGTAGGACCCTTTTTTGTTTTAATGATGGTTTCTTTACTGTGAAAAAAATGTTTAGTTTGATGTAATCCCATATGTTTATTTTTTCTGTTACTTCCCTTGCCCAAGGGGATGTATCAGTAAAAATCTTACTCCGGGTAATATATGTAAAGTTGCTTCCTATATTGTCTTCTAGGAGTTTTATGGTATCAGATGTTACATTTAAGTTTTTGACCCATTTTCAATTTATTCTTGTATATGGTGTAAGGAGGTGGTCCAGCTTCATCTTTTTGCATGTGTCTGTCCAGGTTTCCCAGCACCATTTATTGAAAAGACTGTCTTTACCTCACCGTAAATTCTTGCTTCCATTGTCGTAGATTAAATGGCCATATAGGCGTGGATTTATTTTTGTTCCGCTTGTGTGTTCACTGTTAACTTGTCTTCTGAGTCGCTGATTCGATTCTCTGACTCATCTAACCCACTGGTAATTCCTTCAAGCGTGTGCTTTATTTCACTTGTTGTATTCTTTAGTTCTAACTGGTTGTTCATTATGATTTCTCTATCCTTCTTTATGTCGTCACTAAGCTCTTTAAACATTCTTATCGTCAGTGTTCTGAACTCTGTCTCTGATAGATTGGTTACCTCTATTTCATTTGGTTCCAATTCTGGAGGTTTCTTCTGTTCTTTTATTTGGGACATGTTTCTTTGTTTCCCCATTCTGGTTGACTCTCCATGTTTGCTTCGATGTATTAGGTAGATCCCCTAGGATTCTCGGTCTTTGCTGGGTTATCTTATGTAGTGTGTGTCCTTTATATCTGACTTGCACCACTTCCCTATTCTCCTGTGCGTGTGCTCCAAAGGTGACCCTGGTGTTGTGTATATTGTCCTGTGTAAAGTTGAACTTTCATTGCTTTTGGCTGGTCAGTAGGTGGGGTTGATCCTAGGCTGCCTAGTTGTGAGACTTAGCTCTGCCCTCGGTGGATGATCTGCTGCGTGAGGGTTGACCACTCCAATTAGACTTGGCCTCTATGGGCTCTTGTGCCTGTAGAGAATTCCCTCTGGGTGTGTCACTTGTAGGTCAAACCCAATAATACTCTGGTTGGGTCTGGAGTTGGTGTCAGGAGGTGTTGAATCTTGTGACTCTTGGGCTGGGCCCTGGTGTAGGGCAATTTCAGAACAAAGCCAATCACCAAGCACAACAGCAACAACAAAGTCAAAACCAAATACACTCACGTGTGAAAACAACCAGTAACCCACACTCAACACAGGCAAAAATATCAAAGATACAAAAACAAAACAAAACAAAAAACGCAGCGCCAGTCTTGGCTTAAGCCCACCAAGTAATCTCCAGGCCGTCCTCTGCTGTACCAGAGAGTCCTCTGTGTATTGTTCAGGCAGAGCCGGTCACCTGGTGCCCAGAGTGACCCTGGGACGGCAGATGTAGATGAGTGGGGCTATCGGGTCTGGATGGTAGTTTCTACAAAGTCAGTGCAGTTTCTGCTCTTGCCTGCACATATGCGCACTGAGAGTAACACAACCAGCCCTGTGCCCAGGTCTCCTGAGTCTTAGGTCACTCCTTCCGTGTGTGTGTGTGTGCGTGCGTGCATGTGTGCGTGTGTGGTGGGAGATTTCTGAGCTGCTGAACGCCCAGAGCTGCGACTGCTGCCTACTGCTAACCCCTGGGCATGTCTCCACAGTTGTAATTGCCCTGCCCTGGGCAGGTCAGAGAAGGTGGGGACTGGGGATGGAGGAGTCTTCTCTCTCTCAGCCCAGCAGTGTCACACACTTCCCAGCTTCTTCCCTGGGTTGCAGTAGCTACAAACCGGGTCCTCCCAGATCCTGAGCACTATGGGTCCTCTGTAATCTGACACTACTCCTCAGATCAGGGGCCAGCGTGAGTCTCTGGAAGGGTGGGGGTAGGATTGGGAGAGTCGGGGGAGGGGCCCAGGTATGGTGTTTACTTCCTTTGTCCTACCTAGGGCCCAGCTGGAGGTCTCAGCTGAGGTGACTGCCTCAAACTCTGATATGCTGCTCTCTGGGCAGGGAGATGAGCTGTGGGACACAGGGAAAGAGCCCACCTCCTGGCTCTTGTGGTCTCTGTTCTGTCCTGGGACCACCTGCACCTCCGCAGCCATGGATGCGGGCCACGTCTCCCTTCCCACTTCCCCTGCTCGCCCAGTTTGCCCACCTTCAAGTCATCCTCCTACAAGTCTCTTAGCTGTTCTGTGTGATGAGCAGAGAGCATGACTGCTGTTTTGAAATCTCGGTCACAGAGATCACAATCTTCCGTAACTTTGACTTGGTTTCTGGAGAAGTGTCATCTTCTCTCAGTGTTAACCATGTCACCTTGCTTCTTCATGCTGCTGAGTGGCTTGTTCCTCTACAGGCACATTTGAAGTAGTGAATACTTTCTTATGTAGGTACATTTCGATTTGAACAATTAAACAGGTATATAGTTAGAGGTCTTTCTTTTGTTTTCAGTAGATGGTACAAGAGTGTAGTTTCTGTTTTCTCCCACAGGTGCTCCTTGAGTATGGGGGATCCAGGGGCGGGGGCTTAGCTGTGGGTGTGGGAGTCCAAGCCTGGGTGACCAGGGAGATGGGTGTTGCAACTGCATCCAGGTCTCCAGGGTCTCTGGTCACCACCACCAAGCAGGTGGGGGAAGTGGGTGGTTGAGGGGAGCGTGTTCTTGAGCCCGCTGAGCTGCTACCTGGTTCCCTATGTCTACTGGTAGCACTGTGTGTGGTCGTGAGACTGGAGAATTGTTTCTGCTGCTGCTACTGGTCCCTGATGGTGCCAGCACTGCTGCATCTGGAGAGGGGTGGGGAGATGCTGCTGGTGCCCCACTTAGCCTCCCCTGGGCAGTGATGTGGGAGCTGCACCCCGTCCCCTCCACCACCACTGCCTTTGCTGGGGCTTCAGGCTCAGCCTTGTCCCCCTGGAACTGCAGCTGTGGGCTGTCCCTGTGCTTTCCTCCATCCTGCCTCCCTTTCACATCCAGTGCACCCTCCTTCCCTTTTACAGATGCGTGGTGTTTTAAGGAATCGTAGTGTGTTGAGCAGAAGATCCTTTCTTGGGCTATAGATGCCCGATGAGTTGTAGATATCGTGGAGATAGAAAGGGGTTGTCTCTCTTGACATGATGTTTACATCATTCCAAAGAATATCCATTTTGATCAATGCAGGGTGGTTTGTGGTTTTGATGGTGTTTTGTGGCCTCCTTTTTTTTTTTTCAGTTTTATTTTATTTTTACATCCCTCACAACGTGAACCCCCCTCCCCCCATCCACCACCACCCCGACCTCACACCGAGCCATCACATTATACACATAAATTTATAGTTGGCATTCATTAATGTCCAGTCTCTGGTGTACAATGCCATGACCAAGCATCCACCGCATCCCTGAGGTGGTCTCCCAAACAGGACACATGTCCATCGGACACCCAACAAAATCCCCAAACACTATTGAGTAAGTTCCCCAAAGTAATTCTCAAAAGACCCTGAGGCCATCCTGTGGTCACCAACCGCCCCCCAATCCCTTCACCCTTCCCCCCATCTCCAACCCCCTCCCACATCTAACAACTGTGGCCTTCTTAATGCAGAGAAACATAGCACAGGCCTGTGCTAAATGGGGCTCCAACCTTGTGTTTTCATTTAGCTTCCCCTTAATAAATCATAGGAGAACAAAGCCAAGGATTTTCGGACAGCCCTTCGGCTAAATGGAGTCCAAGTCCTTCAAAGTGGTGAACCTGGAGGAAGGACTGGGTACAAAAAGAAAGTGAATGGCCAACGCTTCTGTAAATTCTTAAGCATGATGCACAATTAAAATGTTCTCAGTGGTTTCACCACAGAAATCAGAAGATGAAAGAGTGTAAAGGCAGAAGCAATGAGAGAGAATATGCTTGTGGACATTTTTCCTTTAATTATTTTTTGGTAGGAAAGAGGTGTTTAGTTTTCAGTATTTCCTCATAAATTGGAAAATTGTTTATGTTAAAGTCAATGCCCTCATTCCAAGGCCAACGTTGTTCCCTTGTGAGGCGTTGGGTTGCCCAATCATGCAAGGCTGAATAAGAGATGGAAAAGCCCCACTCTGTCAAGATCCAGAGATAAGTGTCCCAAATCACTAGGGAACACTGGAAAGACTTCTGATGCAGTTGTGATGATGTGAGGTTGGACACAAGTGCACTAGATGGTAAAGAGAAATCTGTTTTGTGTTTCCAATTTCGCTATACTTAACCCCCACCATGAATAATACCTGTGTTGGTTTATATTGGTCAGCCAAATTTGATTCTGAGGAAAAGACAAGTCATTTTAAGGAAGAATTTCCTCAACTTGAGTTTGCTTTCTTTAACTCATGATTTTCTCCTTCAAGTTCCCTTTTCTGTGTTTAGAAATGTTTATGCTTTATAAATTGAGTGTGTTTGACTACTGCTAATAGGACTTGTGATGTTAATCTGTCTTTATTTTTAATAATGACTTTAAAGATAATACTTGAGTTAGAAAGCTACTATTTTGTTTCTCATGCTTTAACATTATTGAGCTACATGACAAAGTTTTGCATATTCATTTTCTTTGAGTTGTACTCAGAAATTGATGGAATTTTCCGGAATATGAGGTAGTAGCTGGCATAGCAGGCTAGCCTCAATAGGGAGACTTATCCCATTCCTGGCCCGCAGCTCCTTGGTTTGGTGACCTCAGGTGACCTATATAATCTCTGTGAGTCTTGGTTGCCTCTTATGCAAAATTAGGGACTTTCACTAAATCAGTGACTTTCAGACCTGAAAAATATTCTTTTTATCAAAGAATAGTACCGTTCTTTGAGAAAATTTTTTTTGTGTAATTACTGTGTTTACCCAAAAATAAGACCTAGCCGGACAATCAGCTCTAATGTGTCTTTTGGAACAAAAATTAATGTAAGATCCGGTCACATCACGTCACATCATATCATATGTCATACGCGGTCTTATATCATAGTAAAATAAGACCGGGTCTTAATTAATTTTTGTTCCAAAATGCATTAGAGCTGATTGTCTAGCTAGGTCTTATTTTCGGGGAAACACGGTATATAAAAACAGAGACCAAGGGTGGCCACATGCCTCAGTTGGTTAGAGTGCAAGTTCTTAACAACAAGGTTGTGGGTTCGATTCCCACATGAGCCAGTGAACTGCGCCCTCCACCGCTAGATTGAAAACAATGGCTTGAACTTGGAGATGAACCATGGTGGGCAGCCGGTTGGCCCAGTGGTTGGAGCACTGTGCTCATAACACCAAGGTTGACAGTTCCATTCCCACATAGACCCGTGAGAAGCAATGGGTTGAGCTTGGAATTGGGCTGCTGGTGGGGAGCCTGTTGGCTCAGTGGTTGGAGCGAGGTGCCCATAACACCAAGGTAACCGGTTCAAGTCCCACATTGGCCAGTGAGATGCACCATCCACAACTAGATTGAAAAAAAGAACAATTTGACATCCTGGAAAAGCAAACTGTTCCTCAGTAGTCCCCAATTAACACAAAACAAACCAAAGCAGAGACGTGTAGAGCTACCTAGCTAAAGGAGGGATGCAGACTCCTAAGCTGTGCTATCCTGTGGGTGTCCCCAGTGGAACCTGAGCTTTCTCCGAGACGTAGTCTAGTAAGAACTGCCAGTAATGAGAAAATCCTTCTAGTTGAAATCCTTTGAATTAAAGTTTGCTGATACATTTTTTTGTGTATAATTTTCTCACCTTTCTATATATTTGATAAATGGAAAAGTATAATAAGACTGCAGATATGTTGTCCTTATTAATGTTGGACTTCAAGCTACTTCCACCATCTGAACACACTCCTCACCTAGAAATAAACATACCGTGTTTCCCAAAAATAAGACATAGCTGGACCATCATCTCTAATGTGTCTTTTGGAGCAAAAATTAGTATAAGACCTGGTCTGATATTATTTTATATTACATAAGACCCATTCTTATATTATGTTAAAATAAGACCGGGTCTTATATTAATTTTTGCTCCAAAAGTCGCATTAGAGCTGATGGTCCAGCTACATCTTATTTTCAGGGAAACACGACAGAAAGTGCTGAAGTAAATATTTAAGAAAAGAGCTGTTTTGGGGGAAAATAATAACGCTACATTGGTAGTTCCTTAATTCAAGTCGTGTAAAAATGTGATTTACATTTTATATTGTTGATTAACAATAACTTAAAACTGTTTCATGAAAGTCCTCTCCCTTCCTATGGTATTTAGTTATTGATTTTACACGGCCTGTCTGGTGATGTTGTTGTCACATTATTCACGTTATAAGCCCTTTCTATCAAGCCATTCACAAAAAAAAGTGTTATGCAAATATTGGAAAACAAATTTGTCTTCCCCTGTCGGTGCCTGCCGACGAGAAGAAGAGTCCCTGAAGTGGGGAGTGAGGATTGAGAAAAAATAGAAGAGAGACAAAGATGGGATCGGGAGGGCAGGCAATTCTAAGTAGACTGCCGCAGTTCTAAGTAGACTGCTTCAGATCTAAGTAGAATGCCTCAGCTCAAGTTTATTTTTGCAGCTTATATACTCTGGGCATCAAAAAGTAACAGAACTGTCTGCCATCTAGTAGTTACAATAAAGGTAATACACAAGGGCCTGTTTTTTGGCCAGCTCCACACTTCCTGACCTTGTCTAGTTCTGTGTTCTCAAAGTAGCAAGTTTTGCCTTGCTGGGAGCACAAACCACTCAAGGAAGTCAAAGGTTCAACATTTCACAAAACAACACCTGCTAGCACTTTAGCACGGTTTCCCACATTCCCCCTAAATTTGTACAAGGATTGGCTGTCACATTGTTGTCACCATAGTGTCTATTAGTTTCTGGATATTATTTTAAGCACTACTTTGGACATTTTGTGAGAGGATAGCTTTCAGAAGAAAGGTTTCAGTAAGACCACTCTAGACTGGGACACTTGTAATATAGTTTGAAATACTCCCACACATTTCATAATTAAATAGACTATAACTACAGCTATTTTAGTGTTTCGAAAATTGGACCTGATTTCTAAGGAACAAAGTCACATTTAAAAATTATATATTATTTTTTGTTTCTAACTCTACAAAGTCATAAATGAGAAAGTAAATTTGAAAACTGGCTCTAGGTCATACTTTATTCAAGCAGCTTTTCGGAAATCTTTCTGTGCATACGAATACGGTAATGTTTCAGTCATAGACTGCAAAATCGTTTTGGTTATTGTTTCTGTCAGTAGAATTTTCACATGACGGCACAGTACCACTTTCATCATTTTATGTCTTTAAGGTTCTATGCTGAAAAATGAAGAGCCTAGAATACACCTTAAGATTACTTTTCTAGAAGTGCAAGAATGGAAAGCTCATTTTAAGGAAAAGTCCATTAAAGTAAAAACAAAGAACAAGAAACATTTATAAAGGACAATTTTTCTAAAAATTGCAAAGTAATGCATTCAGTGTAAAATATGACTTGACTTGTTTAAACTTCATTGTACCAATCAAATCAAACGTCACTCTTTTGAAATTATGTATCTTAGGTAGACCAATATCAATTGCACTGTTGGTCAGATTAATCTAAATAGCATCTCATATAGATGGTCTCTATTATGTACAATCAAAATAAGCAGTAATTTATGTTATTCATTTTTAAACTTTTTTGTATTTATATAAATCATACGTTAAGTCTATTCTCTAAAGGCATTATTTAAAGAGCACATTTCATAAGATATATCATTTCTACAATAAAGTCTCTTGTTTACCTTAAATGCTATAATAAGATTTGATTTATTTCAGTCGCTGCTGGAGTACCAGGAAAAAAAAACTAAAGAACTATACAAAGACGGTATGTTGCCAAAATGTATTAATTCAAGTTAGATATCATTGATTTCTGGAATAAAATGTAAATATTAAATGGCATCCCTTTCCATGTTCTGATAATAGATACTACATTAAATATTTTCTTGGCCTTAGCAAATAAAAAAGGTGAAAGCATAAACATTCATAGTAAAGACAAGGTCATATGAGTAATATCTCAAGAGTCTATGTATCTCTTTTTATTTCTGGCCTGTCCCCTTCCTTTCTTCTGCCATCCCTATGGAACTTTCCACCTGCACGTTGAAAACGGGGCTTCATCAACTTTTATGTTTTTGCCAGTGATATGAGGCCCAATAACCAGACTTATCTAGTGATACTTAAGCAATTACTGTTCATATATGGTGTTTCCCCGAAAATAAGACCTAACCGGAAAATAATACCTAATGTGTCTTTGGGAGCAAAAATGAATATAAGACCCGGTCTTATTTTTGGGGAAATACGGTACCTCCTAGAAGGGCCAAGCTACCATATTTCCCCGAAAATAAGACCAGGTCTTATATTAATTATAGCTCCAAAAGACGCATTAGGGCTTAATTTCTGGTTAGTCTTATTTTTGGAGGAAACACTGTAGCTGTCACCTGATGGGTGACATTTAAATCTCCAGTCATTTACTTTGTCATTAGTTTACCATGTACCCTCAGGAGAAACTCCACATTGCTTTGCATGGAATGAAAACACCCAAATCAATGTAGTTCTCACCAAACATCTCAGCCTATATCTTGCTACCAACCCTCGTTTGCCCCTTTGCTCTAGCATCTAGCTAAACCAGACTACTTCTCGTTCCGTAGTCTTCTCCCCCACACTAGTCTTCGCATCTGCGTCTTCCCTCTCTCTGGCATCCTCTGTCCTTGTCCTTCAGGCATCAACATCCATGTCACCTCCACCAGAGAGCAGACAATCAATACTGGGATGTCCCTTTTGTGGGTCCCACTTGCGTCCTGTTGTGCATTTGTATGGTATAGGGGCCTCTGAATGGAAATTGCCTGTTCATCTGTTCCTTCAGCTTATAGTAGATGATGGGTCAGGGCTGGACCGTGTCATCTTTGTCTTGTAACTTCAGTGCTTGTCGTACGACCTTGTTTATAAATGAATGAAGGATGAGACAACCAGAAGCTCTGATACTTGGCCACAATAGCAGTCAAGTCAGTGTGCAGCCGTGGGCAAACTGTATTGAATATGATCTCCTGTTGTGAGCTGTGGCCTCATCTAGAGGTTTTCTCATTCTTCTTAACACTTATACTTAGTTGTATTTTAAAGAACACAATTCTGTCTTTTTCTTTCCAGCTCCTGCTGAATTTGAATCTGAATGCAACCGAAAATTTCCTCCATCACCTATTAATGATCTACTTGAGAATATAAAACTAGAAATCGTCTACAATGTGAAAAAAAAGTATAAGCTCTAAAATATAAATAGTACAAGTGTATTTACTGGGCTGTTTAAACAACATGTTAATTGTATCCCAAAATATATGGCATGTGAAATCCTTATTACAGGAAAATATTTTTGTATCATATGTTGTGGGGACAGAGCCTGTGGGGACAAAACCCCAAAAAACAGTTTCCAGGCTCTCGGCCTCACATAGAAAGGTGCTGGCTCGGGTAGTAAATGGCCATAAACTGTGATCAGATGCCAGCAGCTGTGGCTAGTTGGCCGTCAGCTGTAACCCGTAAGCCATTGGCCACTAATATAACGGCTGTGGCTATGCTAGCAAAAAGGAATGGGGGCTAGCAAGAAGATGGTGGCTGGCAAGCGCGGACTGCTGTTAGGCAGATTATGTAGATCCTACTTCCTGTGTCTCCAGCCCAGCCGCCAGCGAGAATATATTGGTTTGACTCCCCTATCTATGGCTCCGTGGGTGTTCCTTTTTGGCCTTACCGTGTCCTGCGTTCTTGGGCGGGGAGCGGGAGCTGAGACCCTGCACGACAAATGGCGCAGCGAGCAGGGTCCACCGCGTGACACATGGCGTAGTCGGCAGGATACGGTGCTGGCCAAAGCTCTCCGAAGTGCAGTGGAGCAGTTTGTGCGTATGAAAGCTCAGTCTGAGGAAGACCAGGAGGAGCAGCTGCCGGAGAGCTCGATTTCCGTGGAGCGGTGGGAAGATGTGGATGGTTCCCCAACCAGCAGAGGCCGGAGAAAGCGGAGAAAGCGAAGGTTGTTGCGGCCCTGTGGGCTGGGAACTGCTTGCTGACGCAGCCTGGATGCGGGACTTGTCCCAGGAGGAAACGCTTGCTGAGTCCTCATTGTGAGATGAGGGTGAGGTCAAGGTCATCCCTCATCCCCAGGACAGCCCTGGCGAATGACTATGGACTATGAGGAATTGCCTTCTATCCCTGATTTAATGGACGCTTGACTGTTTGGGAACATACCATCATGTAGTGGGACTGGCGGATGTTTGCTTTTGTGTCTTGACTGGCCACCATTGATAATATGTAAGCACCTTGATGTGAGCCACTGTTGTTCCAGCACGGTACCCCGAGAGGCCCAGAGAGAGAGTGGCAGTGCCCTGAGAGCCCTGGCTGTGTCCAGGAAGTCTGGCTGTGCCCAGAGAGAGTGGCAGTGCCCTGAGGCCCTGGCTGTGTCCAGGAAGTCTGGCTGTGTCCAGGAAGTCTGGCTGTGTCCAGAGAGTGGCAGTGTCCTGAGAGGCCCTGGCTGAGTCCAGGAAGTCTGGCTGTGCCCAGAGAGAGTGGCAGTGCCCTGTGAGCCCTGGCTGTGTCCAGGAAGTCTGGCTGTGCCCAGAGAGAGTGGCAGTGCCCTGAGAGGCCCTGGCTGTGTCCAGGAAGTCTGGCTGTGCCCAGAGAGAGTGGCAGTGCCCTGAGAAAAGCTGGCTGTGCCCGGGGAAACAGGTGGTACCCTAAGAAGCCCAGGATGTCTGGCTGTGCCCAGAAGTACTGGGGTGGTGCCCTGAGAAACCCTGGCTGTGCCCGGGGAGACTGGTGGTACCTTAAGAAGCCCAGGAAGTCTGGCTGTGCCCAGAAGTACTGGTGGTGCCCTGAGAAACCCTGGCTGTGCTCAGAGAGCCTGGCTGTGTCCAGGATATTGCATTCACCTCCAGGCTCCTCGCACAGGGACCATCGCGGAAGACACTTGTCGCGTAGATTGTGAGGCGAGAACCTGTAGGGGTGGAGTGTGGGGACAAAACCCCAAAAAACAGTTTCCAGGCTCTCGGCCTCACATAGAAAGGTGCTGGCTCGGGTAGTAAATGGCCATAAACTGTGATCAGATGCCAGCAGCTGTGGCTAGTTGGCCATCAGCTGTAACCCGTAAGCCATTGGCCACTAATATAACGGCTGTGGCTATGCTAGCAAAAAGGAATAGGGGCTAGCAAGAAGATGGTGGCTGGCAAGCGCGGACTGCTGTTAGGCAGATTATGTAGATCCTACTTCCTGTGTCTCCAGCCCAGCCGCCAGCGAGAATATATTGGTTTGACTCCCCTATCTATGGCTCCGTGGGTGTTCCTTTTTGGCCTTACCGTGTCCTGCGTTCTTGGGCGGGGAGCGGGAGCTGAGACCCTGCACGACAAATGGCGCAGCGAGCAGGGTACCCCGCACGACAGAGCCCCAGAGAGCAGTTTCCAGGCTCTCGGCCTCACGTGGAGGGGTGCTGGCTCAGGTAGTAGATGGCCATCAACTGTGGTTGGATGGCCGTCAGCTGTGACTAGTTGGCCGTCAGCTGTAACCAGTGAGCCACTGGCCACTAATATAACTGCTGTGGCTACACTAACTGTCGGTGCCTGCCGACGAGACGAACAGTCCCTGAAGTGGGGAGTGAGGATTGAGAAAAAAGAAGAGAGACAAAGATGGGATCGGGAGGGCAGGCAATTCTAAGTAGACTGCCGCAGTTCTAAGTAGAATGCCTCAGCCCAAGTTTATTTTTGCAGCTTATATACTCTGGGCATCAAAAAGTAACAGAACTGTCTGCAATCTAGTAGTTACAATAAAGGTAATACACAAGGGCCTGTTTTTTGGCCAGCTCCACACTTCCTGACCTAGTCTGGTTCTGTGTTCTCAGAGTAGCAAGTTTTGCCTCGCTGGGAGCACAAACCACTCAAGGAAGTCAAAGGTTCAACATTTCACAAAACAACACCTGCTAGCACTTCAGCACGGTTTCCCACAGGTCCCCCTTTTTTATATAAAATTAACACAAGGGTTGCGCCTGGCTTAGGTGGTTGGTACAGATATGTCCATTTACCCGTCATAGGAGACCATCCCTCTAGCGAACGGTTCCTGTCTTAGGTTATGTACATTCTTACCAAATCCTTACCCATCTTTGGCTGCCGACCCATTGTAGGGGCTTTATACACGGGTGTCAGCGACACGGTGGACCTGGGCAGATAATCTCAACTCATGAACCTTTGTTTGGAGATCGATGAAGCCCTTGAGTATTACCTTTCTGAGCAACGGAGTAAACCACATGAATAGAGGAACACCAACAAAGATTATTACAAAAGGCAGTAGCAAATGGAACAGAGCTAGAAAGGAGGGGAATTCTCCTCTGAGGTCCGAGTACCAAGGACCTGAAATGTTAACAGGTACCATAACGAAAGAGGGTCGGTGGAGAACTACAGCTCTACTTTTGTCATTTGACCAATTGATGCTATTACTTAGGTTACACTGTATACAAGATACATTAAACTGGACCCTGTCAATATGGGTGATGTTAAAATTTCCAATCATAAGCACATATGGAGCCTTGACACAAGCAGTGGTATTGCCTTCTACCTTGCCTCGTCCCTCGTCCATACTCATAGTCACTGTATCCACTGCTCCCACTAGTTTCCAAATATGTCTTTGGGGCCGGGAGGTATACCATAATCCCACAACCACTCCAGTCTTAGTCCCGTGTTGGACATCAGCACCTGTGTCATGGCCTCCGGACCATCTATAACAGCTTGATTAAACCCAGGGACACTATATTCCCCGGGTTCTTTATAACATTGTCTCCAAAGGATGGATCTGCTATTTTTTCTGTTCTCCTCACTGCAAGGATCATGGGCTTGTGGTGGAGGTGGGTTTTTATCCCTGATGTTTTTCCATCCTGCTGGCTGATGGAATGTGACACTCTGTCCTAGGTTGTCTCCGTGAATTGTCTGGCTGCCCACACGGAAACATCCAGTAACGCTGACATTATCGCGAAGCATATGAGGAGTCCTATGCCCAAGCCGCTATGATTGAATCCAACAGCTTGTAGGACGGCAGGAGCGAATGGATGTCCTAACAGCCTAGTGTCATTTGTCCCACCAATGACTTCAGGCCCGTTCCACACAGTGGGGTGTAGCATGGGAGGGTCAGGAACATATGCCCAGTATGTCTCACCCTGAGGCATCTGCGCAACCAGCAGGATCTCGAAGACGCTCATCAGCAAGCCACACCAACCTCTCAGGCAGCCACCGCGCACCTCCATTGTCCTGTGAATAAACACAAACATGCCCTCGTCCCCAAATTAGGACTGGGTCTGGCCCATGCCACTGGTTAGTAACTGGATCCTGCCATCTCACTTGGGCATAATCTTGTTGAGTGTTAGGATGCCAGAAGCGATCTGCGGCAGATCTGCCACGCGCATCCAGGTTTAAAAAATTTAGAACAAAGAGTGTGATTAAGGATTGTATGTGGGGAGACAGGGTAGACTCTAACGCCGCTGCCACACATTCTTGACATAGAGTAGGGCTATTAGCCATACCTTGAGGCAGCACCAGCCATTGATATCTCTTCATAGGTTCTTGTAAGTTACTTAAAGCAAACCTTTTACAATCCTTGGGGCACAATGGTATGGTATAAAAACAATCCTTTAAAGCCAGGATTCTCTTATATGTGTTTTGGGGTATAGCAGAAGGATTAGGCAATCCCGGTTGTAAAGCCCCCATGAGCTCCATAGTCTCATTTATTTTTCTCAAATCTTGTAACAACCTCCATTTACCTGATTTTTTCTTAATTACAAATATGGGAGAGTTCCATGGAGAGTTAGAAAGTGCTGTATGTCCCTTATCGAGTTGCTCCTGTTCCAGCAACCTTCCAGCCTGTATCTTTTCTGATGATAGGGGCCACTGTTCTACCCAAACAGGTGTGTCGCTTTTCCAAGTGATAGCATCTGCATGGGGTACAGGAGGAGTAGTGACCCCCGTTAAAAATATCCCAAGCCAGCTCTCTGTGGTAAGGGCGAGGGAAAGATAGGCTCTTTTCTCCCTTGTCCAGAGGGACCTGAGCCATCTCTAGGCAGGAGTCCCTGATGGAACATCATCTTAGTGACCTGTTGATTAGGGCTGTACAGGTAAACTCCCATCTGACTCATGACACGTCTGCCCCATAGATTGACAGGCAATCCTGCCACTATGTATGGTTGAAAGGATCCTTCATGTCCCTCTTGATCTTTCCACAACAATATATCACTGCTCTGTTCTGGTGACTGAGATTGTCCTATGCCTTTTAACTGGGTTACTGTTTGCTGCTTTGGCCAGTGGCTAGGCCACTGATCTGCAGTTAAAACAGAGACATCGGCCCCCGTGTCTAAAAGGCCCATGAAGGAACGGCCATTAATGGATAGTGGTAATTCTGGCCTGGTGGTGAATGGCCTGGACCCAATAAGCATCCTATGAACCAAGGCCCGCGTCGCTTCGGGATTTACGGCCTGCGGTTTTACCCGCTTTGACATATGGAATTAACAATGATTGTGCTATGCGTTGGCCCTTATCGATCACTGAAATGCCTCCAGGCGAATGTGTCATAATCTTGATCTCTCCTGTATAATCCATATCCACAACTCCCGGAGCAACCTATATCCCTTTCATGGTAATACTACTCCTTCCTAGGATTAGTCCCACAGTCTGTGGAGGCAGAGGCCCAAAGACCCCTGTAGGAATAGCTCGCATTCCCATCTCAGGTGTTAGTACTGTGTAGGCGGCGCTACTGAGGTCCAATCCTGCGCTGCCTGGGGTTGGTCGGAAGAGTTCCTGAATGGATTTCCCTGGTGGGGGACCAACTGCGGCAGCGCCCCATAGCATTGTTGCGGGGCCACAGTAAGCTGGGAAGGCGGCCAGGCCGCTGTGCCAGGTGAGTGGCCGCAATAAGACTGCCACAACCACGCGTGCACCTGCCGGGAGTCCTCGCGGGCGCTCAGCTGCGCGGGTTTCTCCCGTGACGCCGTGGCCTCTGGCCTCCAGCGTCTCGCAGCCCGCCGGCTCGGGCAGCCCTGCCCCGGAGCTGGATATCGCATCCCCGCGCTTCACAGGCTCACACTGTGGCTCCCACTCCTCGGCGGTGGCCGTCGTGGAGGCGAGGCCCGCGGCTCGTCCCAGGGATGCGGGGTGGCAGCAGGAGGGCCCGTCAGAGAAGTGACGGGCTCTTGGTCTCCTCCACCTTCGCCCCGCCCGGGACGGTGGCCTTGGGCCTCTTCCGGCCCCTCTGCCATGTCTCAGCCCCACTCTGCTGTCTTGTCACTGCACCGTCTACCACCCTCACTGGCCCCTCCCCATCTAGGCCCTCCTCATCCTGGGGGTCCAGTCTGTTTAGCACACTTTTTAACATTTGAGTAAAAGACATTCTGCTGTTACCCTGTCCCATGATTTTTTACTCCTGATCGTGGTATCTCACCTCACCCCTTACCTTATGCGACGCGTCTCAGCTCCGTGCGGTGTCCTTCACTTTATCCCCAGTATTCAGGTCCCTGTTCGGGCGCCACTTGTCGGTGCCTGCCCACGAGAGGAACAGTCCCTGAAGTGGGGAGTGAGGATTGAGAGAAAAGAAGAGAGACAAAGATGGGATCGGGAGGGCAGGCAATTCTAAGTAGACTGCCGCAGTTCTAAGTAGACTGCCTCAGATCTAAGTAGAATGCCTCAGCCCAAGTTTATTTTTGCAGCTTGTATCCTCTGGGCATCAAAAAGTAACAGAACTGTCTGCAATCTAGTAGTTACAATAAAGGTAATACACAAGGGCCTGTTTTTTGTCCAGCTCCACACTTCCTGACCTAGTCTGGTTCTGTGTTCTCAGAGTAGCAAGTTTTGCCTTGTTGGGGGCACAGACCACTCAAGGAAGTCAAAGGTTCAACATTTCACAAAGCAATACCTGCTAGCACTTCAGCACGGTTTCCTACAGGTTCGGATTGTCCGCGTTTGAGTTCGAGTTCGGGTTCGAGTTCAGAGATCAAAAATTCACGACCAAAACCATTGTCATCCTATGGTGACTGTAGTTACATGCAAAGCTGCACCTCCTTGGGGAGTAACAATAGAGGCTTAACAGTGGGGGAGGAAAAATAGGCTTCAGGAAAGTAATGCAAACATGTACTGAACACGCAAATAAGCCAATAACCATAACAATACATCAATAGCAGGTTAGACATTCATTTCAGGTACCCAAGGAACATTCTCTAGGATAGACATTGTGCTAGGCCATAAAAAAATTAAAATAAATTTAAAAGAAAAGAAATAACACAAATTATGTTTTCTGACAATATGGAATAAAAGCAGAACTAGCAGCAGAACAACACACTAATATATACTAATCGGTCAAAATATAAATCACAAAGGAAATCCTAAAAATAAAAAATATTTTGAAGTGAATAAAAATAAAGACAAAATAAATAAAGTTTTCTGATGCATCTAAAACAGTACTTAGAGGAAAATATACAGCTATAAAATATGTATATTAAGAAAAAGAAATATCTCAAGTCAATAATCTAACCTTTCCTCCTCAAATGCTGAAAAGAGAGGAACAAACTAAACCTAAAGAAATTGTGAAGGAAATAATATATATTAGGGCAGAAATTAGTGTAAGAGAGAAGAGAAAAATAATAGAGAAAAATCAATAAAAATGTCAGCAAAATTGATAAACATTTAGCTATATTGATCAAGAGAAAAAGAGAGAAGACTCAATTCTAGAATCATAATCAAAAAAGGGGGCATTACCTTACAGAAATAAAAAGATAATAAAGGAATACTATGAAAAACTGTACACCAACAAATAAGATAACTTGATGAAATAATAATTCCTAGACAGACACAAACTAACAAAGTTGACTCAAGAAGAAATAAACCGATTAAGTAAAGATATGAATAGGTAACGAAAAATGAGTCATAAAGAAATGCCCAGAAGTTCTCACTACTGAATTCTACCAAAGGTTAAAGAATTAATGCCAATTCTTCACAAACTATTCCAAAAGGTAGACGAGGGAACGTATCTCAACTCATTTTATGAGACCAGTGTTACACTGATTCCAAACCAAACACATCAAAAGAAAATATACCTAAAGGCTAATATTTCTTATGAAAGTGGATGTAAAAATCCTCAGCAAAATACTAGCAAATCATATTCAGCAAAATACAGAAAAAAAGCATATTCCATGACCATGTGAGATATCCCTGAAATACAAAGTTGATTTAAAACTCAAACATCACTTAATGTAACACATCATATTAATTAAACAAAAAACACTATCATGATCATTGCTACAACTTCAGTAAAAGCATTTAACAAAATTCAATGCCTTTTCATGAAAAACAAAACAAACAAAAAACAAAAACAATCAACAACAACAACAACAAAAATACCTCAACCAACTAAGCATGTGAGATAATTCTCTAAACCTGAAAAGAGCATCTATAGAACAGCTATAACTTGCATAATATTTAAGAGTGAAAGCCTGGATGCTTTCTTCCTAAGACAGTGAACTCGAAAGGATGACAACTGTGGCCAGTTCTATTCAATATTGTACTGAATATTTTATCCAGAGCAATTAGGTAAGACATGGAAATAAAAGCCATTCATATTGGAAAGACAGAAGCAAAATGCTCTCTATTCACAGATTACATAACCTGTAGTATACGACATTATGAGAATTCCGCTTAAGAACTACAGTAAGTCCTCACTTAACATCATGGGTAAGTTTTACGCTTTAAGTGAAACCACATATAAGGAAACCAATTTTACCATAGGCTGACTGCTATAAACAAGAGGTGCATTCCTGCCACAACTCATGCAAGTTATAAGGAAACAACTCTGACCAAGGCCCAGCTGTATTTGCATGTATAAGTCAGCAGATTTGCAGTATTCAAGATCAATATATAAAAACCAGTTGCATTTCTGCATACTTCAACTCAATTTGCAACAGCATCAAAAATAATAGAATACTTAGGAATATATTTAACAAAATAAGAGCCAAACTTATTCTCTAAAAACTGCAAAACTGATGGAAATAAATTAAAGACAACCTAATTGCGAAAATATTCCACGATTTTGGTCTGAACACTGTTAACATGGCCATATTCCTCAACCTATTAGGTCAGATACGGGCATGGTCAAAGAGGCCGAGGCCGGGAGCAAAGTCATACCCCTCTGCCAAGTCAGACCCCTCCTCGCATGATGGAAACTGGGGCCCCTGGCATTTCCCAGAAGAGGCAGCAGACCTTGGTGCAATAAACAACTCCAGACACAGCCACTGGGGCCCTATCTGCACTGGGGGTGCGGGCTTGCTCATCTGCCACCTCACTCAGCCAACCCCCTCCCCCAAATCGCATATCTGCCTCCCTCCTCTGCCCTGGGAGCGACTTCACCAGCCCCGTCTGCGGACCGCTGAACCTTACCTGGGAGCGCAGAATAAAGCCCTCACTTTTCTCAAGCTGCCTGACTCTCTTAGCTTCATTATCTCGCCTCAAGCCTTACACAACCTAATCAACAAATTCAACAGGAATCTTTCTAAGAATCCCAGCTAATTCTTTGTGCAGCAATTGACAAGCTGATTCTAAAATCCATTCGGAATTGCAAGGGACCCAGCATAGCCAAATCAATCCTGAAAAAGAAGAATAAAGTAGGAGGACTCAAACTTCCCAATTTCAAAATTTACTATGAAACAATGGTAGCAACCCCCCCCCCCCACACACACACACAAAGTTTCACTTTCCACAGGTTCAGTTACCTGCAGTAAGCCCTGGTAGAAAAATATTAAATGGAAAATTCCAGAAATTAACAATTCATAAGTTAAATTACAGGCCATTCTGAGTAGTGTGATTAAATCTCATGCTGTCCCACTCCAACACATGCTGCCCAGGATGTGAACCACCCCTTTGTTCATCACACTGTATACAATACCCCCCATCACTCACTTAGCCACCTCAATTATTAGATGGACCATCATGGTATGGCAGTGCTTGTGTTCAAGTCACCCTTGTTTTACTGAATGCCCCCAAAGTGCAAGATTAGTAATGCTGGCAATTCAGATAGGCCAAAGAAAAGTTGTAAAGTGCTCCCTTTAAGTGAAAAGGTGCAAGCTCTT
Source organism: Rhinolophus hipposideros (assembly GCF_964194185.1). NCBI lineage: Eukaryota > Metazoa > Chordata > Mammalia > Chiroptera > Rhinolophidae > Rhinolophus > Rhinolophus hipposideros. The sequence continues at coordinate 63,954 of NW_027669323.1, forward strand.
GATTTAATAAGGGGAAAAAAAGCCATATACCCAGGTTAGTAAGATCTACGGTATTAAAAAAATATATTTGTGAAGCAAGATAATTTGAGATAGAAACCACATTCACGTAACTTTTATTACAGTATATTGTTATAATTGTAATTTATTATCAGTTCTTGTTGATCCCTCACTGTGCCTACTTTTTAAATTAAATTTTATCATCGGTATATATAATATGTATAAGAAAAATCATTCTATATTTAAGGTTTGGCATTATCCGAAGTTTCAGGCATCAACTTGGAGTCCATTAAATTTATTGTGTGAATTATGTTCTTTGATTGTAAATGCTGCTTATGGATGTTTTTGTGCATATGCTAATATGTATGTCCGAGGAGTTAATTAGGTATGAAAGTTATCTTCAAATCGCTCGATATATTTATATATTTCTTAATTTATTCATGTATTTCTATCAACTTTTGATTTATATATATTGAATATATGTTACAGCATAAAGGATCAGCTATAAGAATTTTCATTTGGTTGGTGTTTATGTGACATATTTTGCTCATATTTTAGTGACACATATTTTAAATTATATTTAGGTTTTTTTTTGTAAACAGCATGTAGTTGGATTTTCCTTAGTCTATTCTGTTAATGTAAATTTAGTAAATCTAGAATTCTGTGTATTTACCATTATTTTAAATAGTATTGCATTTAGACCTTTCTGTATACTCAAATTTTGAACTTCCTATTTGTACCGTTTCTTATATTTCCTTTCTTTTCTTGTCTTCTTTTCAATTGAGCAGTTTGTCATTTTGTTTTCTCACATTCATTGCCTCGAAAAATATACATTCTGTTTACATTCTGCAGTTGTTTTGACCATAATGTCAACACACATACTTAAACTGGATCCGTCAGGATTCAGTGACTGAAACCTCAACCATCCAAAGAATATTAAGGAGCAAAAGACATCTAATATGAGAACTCAGTGGTTATAAAATTATTGAAAGCCTTGGAGGAATATTCCCCAGAGGCTGTCACTAGAACTCTTGTGAAAAAAATTCATACCATTGTGCAGTTGCTCTCCAAAGATGAGGATGTCATGGTATAACACGTCACCACCACCACGACTGCAATTATCCCTGGACATGTATGAATAGGGAATAAGTGAATCCATCCAATGTCCTGCAGACATAGGAAAAAGCAACAGAAAATTGACAGTTCTGTCATCTCAAACTTTAGTCGCTGCTTCTTAGTGATAAAACCCAATTTAGTACCAAGCATGCCAATTACAAACAACCCAAGATAAGAAGTTTTCAGATTTTCATCCTCTATGTGACGGGGAGTTCACTAGATGCAAGATGGATAGGGGACAGAGTACCAATCAATCATAGCCACTCTAGCCAATTAAACTATTCAGGAACTCAAATCTTTAAAAATGTACAGCAATAACATCATCCTGCGTAATACAATTTAAATCTTGCTATTCCAAAAGAAAACATGCTTAATCTCTCTCTCAAAAAAAAAAAAAAGAGAGAGAGAGAGACTAAATCATCCTCAGTCACTCTGTCTTGTTGAACTTCAGTCACATTCTAAACTTGAAATATTGATGGGTTGTCTGCCTCATGGGGACTTAGTGCCCCATGACACCACTTTCTTCCTGGACCCAATAATATGCCAAAAATAAATTCTCAATTTTTCTCCTTTGCCAAAGAAGGTCGGAGCTTTATTTGAACATCTTTTGTCTCTCATCGAGGTTCTCCTCAGGGCTAATGTCTGAGATTTTTCTAGGGATGTGATAGAACCTAGATATTCCTTACAGGAAAGTATTGTACAAGATATTGGGACTAGAAAACAGTGCCTTCTTTCTATCACGCAAGGTGAACCACTGATGACATTTGCATTAGTACGAATTGCTTAATATGTCAAAAAGTCACTTTTTTGAATTACAGATTTTTTTGTTTGTTTGTTTTTATTCTTTACTTCATTTTGTATTGAAATAAATTTGTTTTAAATATTGGAGAATGAGTTAGTGAAATCAACACTTTCACTGAATACTGATCTCTACGGTGATGAAGGTGGCCATTTGCCACTTCAGTTCAGTGAGTCTAGTGACCATGTGACTCACTCTGGCCCCTGAGACATACCTGTTTTCAGTGAGAGCTTTTTAGAAAGTGTGTCTTTCTTTTGCTTGTCCTCCAAAAACAAGGCAGACATACATGGCACTGCCCTCTTTTCTCTGTCATTCTGTCTTGAAAATGAATGTATATTTTGCAGCAGAAAAGTTGTCTTGTGAACAAAAGTAACAAGCGTGCAGAATAAAGCCATTTATTCCTAAAAGCTTTGTATGGGACAATGCCGTGCGAGACCCAGTCTGGCATCTTTGATAGGCTGAATTTATGCAAATTATGTTAACTCCTAGATTTTGTGTTATGTGAGGAAAAAGAATACTTGTTTTTTAAGCTATTGCAGGTTAGATTTTCTGTTACCTAAATCAGAACACAGTCTTAGCTGAAACAAAACCTAAATAAATTGGCTTACTGCATATGTAAACGTTTATTTCTATCTTTTAAAAGCTTCTTTCTCAATAAAAGTCAAGTGTGAATTTGTGTATAAGAATTAACATCCACTTTCTCTCAGTCAACTATGAATGTGTTTATGTTAGTATTCCTCCCTTCTATTATGGATTGCCAGATATTGATATAGGGTACATCTACATGTAAGTTTCAGGAACTCTTCTGGAATGTATTTGTCATTGATTGGCGTTACATTATTAGTTTGTTCATAAGTTATACATTTATTATATATTTCCTTATTTTTATCCGTTGGATTTAGTAAAATGTGTTAATTTACATAAAACAAATGTAAAAAAGCTTTTAAAATAAGAAAACTGTTTTTCATAATATTAAAGTATATTTGGATATCTTATTGGTTGAAGGTATTTCCTAGAGATATGTTGTACCCGTAGTACCTCAGAATGTGATCTTATTATAAACGTAATGAGTTAAGATGAGGTTAGACTGGGACAGGGTGGGCACCTGATCCAGTCTGAGTGGCGTCTTTATAAGAAGAAAAGAAACACGGAGAGGAAAATGCATGTGAAAACAAGGAGACACACAAAGAGAAGACAGCCATGGGGGCAGTAAGAGTTATGCTGTCATAAACCAGAAACATCTCAGGCTACCGGAAAGTAGGAGAGGAAAGGAGGGATATTCCTCTAGAAGCATTAGAGGGAACATGGCCCTGCCAACACCTTGACTCAGACTTCTTGTCTGCCTAACTACAAAATAATGCATTTATGTTGTTTTAAGACGTCCATTTTGTAGTATTTTGTTACAGCAGCCATAGGAAACTAGCCCAGAAACCTTAGAAGGGAGAGAGTATATTTTGCCTGTAGGAGAGACGTGAATCATTGGGAACCGGGGAGGTGACTGTGGTAAGTAGCCACTGACATGGCCCCCAGTGATCCTAACCTCCTAATATACACAGTTCCCGCCATGTGAGTGTGAGCTGGATTTAGCAACTTGCTTCTTACAAATATACTGTATAGATGATAGGATGTCACTTCTGAGGTTCGATTTTAAAGGACTTCACCTTCAATCTCGGATTTTTCCCCCTCTCTCTTGTTCTCTCAGATTTCTTGCCCTAGGAGAATCAGGCTGCCCTTACCTGAGGCAGCCCTGGGGAGGGAGAGGCACTGAGAGACGTGCTGCGGGGGATAAAGCCAGTCCCTAGCCGTGTGAGAGGATTTGGCAGTGGATCCACCCATGCGGAACCCCAGATGAATCCTCAGTCCTGGACAGTAGTTTGACTACAAACTTTTGAAAAATCTTCAACCAGAGTTACATAACTAATGCACACCCAGGTTCTTGAGCACAGACCCTGGGAGTTAAAAAACATTTGTTGTTTCAAACCACTAGATTTGGAGCTAATTTGTTAGACTGCAATAGAAAACTAACACGGTCAGTGACTAGAAGCTAAGCTGAAAGATGATTTCTGTTGTACACCAAAAGCAGGCAGTTGTGCTTGGCACTTCTTCGCTCCATTCGTGAGGGAGAGATTTCTAGACTAACGTTATAAGCATGAATGAGCGCATGACAGTGGACACTAGAAACATGAGATAACAACAGTTTAAGAGTCGCATGCACAGCTGGGTAGAAGATATTGCGTGCCATGCAGGTCCCACAGGAATTGTACTTGGGAACGGAGTGAACAGGGGCTGTGGAGGGCAGGCTTTGCAGTACTAGAGGAAGAACGCTCCCTGGTTCCTGCAGGAAGATGTGATTGGCTTGTGTGAATAAGTCCACAGACTGGCAGGGAAATCTACTCAGGGATAAGCAGGAACGGTGTCCGGCCCCGTGCTTTGGCGGGGTTGTTTGGGACCTTATCCATTGGAGCAGAATAGGGAAGAGAACTCATTTAAGTTAAAACAATTGAGTCCCTCCCAGTTTTACTAGATATCAAGGCAGCACATAACATTAAAACGTAACTTCAGGATTTAACACCATGTAATTTAACTATGTAATTTATAGGATCCAGAACAAATATAAATTGTGGAGTTACTTCTCTAAAACCCATAAAAACATAGTGTCATTAAAGGTATGCATGAATCTTTGTCTTTCTTCTATGGCCTTGCTATCTTGACATATAGTGTTTTATGTTTGCTATTTAATGTTGTTCTAAGTAAATAAAGATTCACATTTTAAACTACTAGGATGAATTTTTATTGCTCCTGGTTCACCTAAAATCATGCCGGTTTTAAATGCAAATATCAGAGCATTTAACTTTGATGCAGAACCAGCAAAATTAAACAATGTATATCTTGTGTCTGATCTTGGAGGGTGCACCTAGCAGGACAGAAGAGAAAAATCACAGGTCAGAATCAAGAGCATTGGAAGGAGAACAAAGGATCCCTGCAGGCAAGTAGTGGACTGAAAGATCCAGGTAGAGAGGTCATTTCAAGGCCAGTGCAAACCCTCACAAACGCAATAGTCTGCCAGCCACCAAAATGACGTTCCACACCCCAGCTGGGGAGGAGTGTGAGGAATGTGAGCCAGGAGTTTTCTCATGAGCCCATTGTCACTACCCTTGGTGGATGGATGGTTCCTAAGGATTTCAACCTCTGCACCGGGGCACACTAGTTATTTGAGTGGGGGTGGGTGAGAGGCTCATGGCATTCAAGAAGCTACCTCTGGATGGTTGCCCACCAGATGCAGGGTGGTGCTTCCAGCCTATGTGGAGGGAACACCAGTCCTTGCAGTGAGATGCTGTGTAATGCTGGTACCTAACTCAGCCCTCCCCACACTCATATCCAGGACTCTGTCAGGGGTGGAGAGCAGCAGCCATCATTGTGTGTGTAAAGAAGCGAGAGAGAAGGCCAAGCAGGGTGCGGGCCCCAGGGAATGGGAGTCGGGCTGCTGCGAAGGTACTCTGGAGTCATGGCAGAAAGAGAGACAGCCTGTCAGCCAAGTGTCCACATTTCCAGTTCATGTACCATTGTCCCATCTGGCTTCCGCCTGACTTCACTTGGCAAACACGAATTCAAATTTCAAGATGTCAAGGGCAGAGCATTAAAGCTCAAGCATGGGGCCCTAGGAAACGGACTGGGAGCAGGGATGGAGTTAGCCCTGACTAAATGTCAACACGAAGGATCTGAGTCACAGGAATGCACAGCGCAGGTGAAGGACAAGGAGCAATCGGGTTGTCAAGCAGGTAAGGTGACGGCTCTGGGAAAATCAAGTATGAGAGTGGGAGGTGCAGTTAGGTAATTGGCCAAAGATTAATTCCTTTATATGTTTTGATCCTGCTGATGCCAGGTTTGATATATTGACCCAGCAAGTCATCAAAGACCACTTCCGGTAGGAGGAGGGAGACTCTGCATGTGAAAACCTAAACTGGTTGTTCATTGTGGGCTAGGTTCATTGTAACTGTATGTGCAAATAAACATGAGGCCAACCAGTGGGGACCTCTGAGCCTCTGTAAAGCCCTGTGGAGAGCCAGGGTCACCTCATTGCACCATTTTTCAGGTTGAGTGTCTATTGGATTTTCACATATATGTAACAAATCAATCAAAATACAAAAATATTGAAAACTCAGGGCAGTGCTCTGTTAGGATATGGTAAGGTTTGATTACAATCTGCCTATGTTCTTTTTTTCTTTTCCAATTTTTAAGTCTGTATAAGAAGTATAATTGGTTTCATTACATTTAAAACAGCTGTGTCATCTGTGATCTTTTCACTCCAGACTACACTAAGCCAAAATTTCTTTTATAATAAAATAATTATTAATATTATGATTACCACAACATCATTGTGTTTAAATTGCAAGGCACAGAGAAAGCTTCAGGATGTTAAAAGAAACAAAAAAAGATTCCCATTCCCACCAACAGTGTATGAGGGTTCCTTTTGCTCCACAGCCTCTCTAACACTTGTTAATATTTGCCTTGCTGATGATAGCCAGTCTAAAAAGACTGAAATTTAAAAAAGGAAAAGGGAAGAATTCCAGGAGCCTGTCCACATTTACTGTGCTGCTCTCATGCTGGGTGGCTTTGAGTGTGGGTGGAGGGGCAGGGTCACCACTCTCACCTGTCATCGCGCCTCCTGCTCTTCACAGAGCACGGGAGGGGCCGTACTTGGTGTTTCCTTCCTAAACCTGGAGTCCCCCTCTTTCTTCTTCATCAGTCTCGCTGAGCAGGGGACCAGTCACCTGAAGCCGGCCTGGCTAAATGTCCAGGTTCAGTTGACTCCTGTCAGACATTTATAGACAGTCCAGGCCAGAGACCTCACCCTCAGCCGAGAGCAGCACACAGGCCTCAGTGCCCCGTGAACCTGACCCCTGGGGAAATCAGGGCCCATGGGCACTTCTGCAGGGTGTGAGGAGCCTCCTGGGTCCCACACACCCTCACCAGGCTCCCTCCACCGTCTCTGTGACTCCCCAGCAGTCCAGCAGCCGTGTTCTCCTTGCACAGCTGGTACCAATACCTGTGCAGGCCGAGACCTGGGGCCTCGGCCTGAGTCTCAGAGGGGTGGAGTTGGCACAACGTCAGGGGATTCCATGAGGCCAAGGAACAGGAGCCCCCTTCCTGTTCCTCCTCTCCCAGCCCAGCACATATAGTGGTGGTTAATTCATCCCTGAATGTATAGATTTAGGTCTATGTTTTATGTTTACATCTAGAGACTTTTACATGAATGTATTTATTTACTACTGATTTCCTTTTAAATGTTTTATGTAAATAAAACACATCCATAGAAAAGCATACCAAACCTGTTAGAACTTAATGAATTATTACACCCGGTCACTTCAGTGACCCTAAGCAAGTCACGCCATCTCTCCCATCAGCCTCACTTAGTATTCCTTCAAAAAAGTAACCTCAAATTTAATACTTACCACATGTCCTTATGCCATTATCTTTCTAGGAATTTTATTTTCTGATGGTTTTCATTCTCCTGGAAGGGGGTTCCTGCGAACAATAATATTATCTGGGGTCGTTCTTGCTGGCATAGCTGTCAGTGCATTCCATACCCATGTGCTCCTCTAACTGAGTACAAGATCGTGGCTCACTGTTCTTCACTAACTATAACGTTCCATTGTCTTCTTGTACCAATTAGTACAAGAAGGTGGATGAGATTCTAATTTTATTTCCCTTACAGGTCACTGGCTTTTTTCCCGCTAGATGACCAACGAACATTTCTGTCTTGAAAGCCCAATAATTGCAGGGGCATATACCCCGTCATCAGCAAGTCCAAGTCTTCGTTTCCTCCTCCGGTTTCTGTCTGTGGGTGCGCATATACACAGGCACACTTTGTTTTCAAGTAGAGACCATCAAAATTCTTCCTTTAGAACAACACAATATTACTTTCTTCCCACTTCTGCTCATTTGGGTAATCCCTAGAGAAACTATGGCACCGTGTATGTTAATGCAGGTTTTATAACTTATTAGTGACCCGTTGCCACCCAATTTTATTTTTTACTTCTAGAAATTAGCCCTGAATCAGCAATGATTTGGACTATGGCCTTTCACACCGTGAAGGGTATCCACTTTGTTTGAAATATGCAATACTTTCATCTTTATCCTAAAATTGTCACTTGTTCCAAATTTTGGGGTCTGATACATACCTTGCTGTAGCAAGTGTGCATGGCCACATTGTAAGATTGTGATTGGGTGTTGCATTAAGAGACAAAACACAACTTGACTCCTAGAGTTTTGACTTAGGCAAAATTCATTTAGAAAGGCATTGATTATATATATTTACCCAACCCACTGGTAAAATATAGTGATTCGTTTTTCTGAATTACTCTGTGAAGAGCCACTCTTGAAAACATA